>NC_066314.1:10866634-11029134 GCF_022539315.1 Serinus canaria
AAAGAAAAAGAAAAGAAAAGAAAAGAAAAGAAAAAAAGCAGAAAAACAATCAAGAGATGAGCGGTATTGTGGGTGCAAAATATCCTTTCGTGTTTTTTCCTCCTAGGAACTGATGTGATATTGCAAGCACAAATCTCACCTACATGGCCCTGTTGATTCTAGCAAAAGATAGGGAAAATAACAAGTTTGGAGTTTGGGGATTAACACCTTTGTGCTTGGCAGTGCAGCATTTGGATGTGTTTTGTGCTTCTGTGTCAACATTCACACGTTTTTGGCAGGGGACAATGTTCAGGGCACCAAAGGTTCACAGCCCTTTCCCAGCAGAACACAGCCTGCCAGGGGCTGTGACTCTGCTTTAAAAAACTGACTTGGACTAGAAGTGGCATGCATATTGCTTTCAAAATATCTTTAATCTCCTGGAATGCAAAAAGAATCATCAATCATTTCAAGATTTCCTGAGGTAGAGACAGTGCTGATAGTCCTTGGGGTCTGATCCCAACCTGCCTTGCATCCATAAGAGTGTTTCTATCACCCATAGGTCTTAAGGAAACTTTCATTCTCCTTACTATTATTTTTGGTTAACTAATATAGTTAAGAAAATCTGATCTGTTAAATCAGTTTAATTAAATGAGTATGAGCTGTTTGTGTGAACATTATTGGTTTTGGATTAAATGAATTTAGTTTAAATATTCTGAATCAATATTTGCCAAACAAAAATAAACTCATTATTGGACTGGAATAATTGCTTACAAACAGTTTTCAGTGTTCCACATTTAACTCCACAGCTTAAGTTAAGTGTAAATTTAGTCTAAATTTACACCTAAGATAGTGTAAATTTAGACTTTGGACTGTGTATGATGCCATTCCACAGCACATCAGTTATTTGAGACAAGATTTTCTGTTGCATTCAGTTTCTCATATATTCTTCCTTAAAAAAATCAGCACTGAGCAGAAGCATTTGCTACAATAAAAGAGCCAGAAAACAATTTTCACGACTATCAACAGCACATAGACACTTGGAGTGTACAAATGTCAAGATACAGAAGCTGTTGAAATCAGTTGGAAAATGCTTATCAACACTACAATTTTGTATCCTGTCCAGCAGACCAAATATTTACAACCCATAGCAAATTTTGTGATAGATAATGATTTCCTACAAAAAGTTTTTCTCTTATTAAAAATAGCAAAAATAGCAATTTCTTTAGGCTATTTTACAAAGCTAAGCATTAAAAGTGTTTTCAGGGCCAGATTAAAATCGTTAAAAGGGAAAATTTTAAAAGCAATTAATAGGGGTTTTTGCAAGCCACTGTCTTGTAATCTATTTGTGACAGCAAAGAAGCTTTTTCGCACTCAGACTGCAAAAGGAAACTTTTTCCCCCCCACAAACATTGTATGTTTAAGCCCAGTGAAATTCTTGTTAGATGAAATTACTGGTGCAGTATTTTTTTTCTGCCCACAGGAATTTCCTTATCTTGAATTAAGATATGTGTTCAAATATTATCTACCAATACACTGCTTTATGAGGGACTCTTAGAAATTTTACTGAGATGCAAACACAGAGCTGGTGACTGCAGAGGATGTTTGTACACAAATGTCAGGGGCATCCAAGTCCTGGGAATGTTCAAGTCGTGCCTGAAGCCTTTGAGGGGAAATGGGATGTGCACTTTTGTCATTGGTTTAAAATGAGCAGGGCTGAGTCCTGATGAAGCAGGAGCTGGATGGCAGCAGAATGCTTTTCCTGATGCATTCACATGATGGAAACAGAGCAAAGAACTGCTTGGTCCACACCAGGAGGGCCACTGCCAGGGAAACAAGGCACATCACTGCTTGGTTGCTCTCCACAGCTTCTTGAGAGGTGGAGTGGGAGGTGCTGAGCTCTTCATCCTGGCATTCAGTGAAAGGCCTTGTGGAAGTGGTTCCAGGCTGCCCCTGGAAGGGCTCAGACTGGACAATAGGAAGCATTTCTTTACAGAGAGTGTGGTCAAAAACTGGGTCAGGCTTCCCACAGAGATGGTTGATGCCCAAAGCTTGTCAGTGTTTAAGGGGCATTTGGACAATGCCCTAAATACTATGCTTTAACTTTTGGCCATCCCTGGAGTAGCTGGGCAGTTGGATTAGATGGTAATTTTAAGTCCTTTCCACCTGAAATTATTCTATTCTATTCTATTCTATTCTATTCTATTCTATTCTATTCTATTCTATTCTATTCTATTCTATTCTATTCTATTCTATTCTATTCTATTCCATTCCATTCCATTCCATTCCATTCCATTCCATTCCATTCTCACAGACTCTTCAGTTTTAAATGTCTTTTTCCTTCCTTACAATCACAGCATGCTGAATGATCCAGGAGGAGAAAGGATCTTCTTTACCAAGATGTTTGCCTCTCACCAAAATATCAATTTTCATCTATTTCTCAGTGGGTAATGTGTTCCTGTTTACACTGTGATTCCCATGAATTTGTGAAAGAGATTAAGTCATTAGAAAAAACTCAAATCTCCATCTTTGAGATTCTGGAAAGTTGGTAGAAACAGTATCTTGGTTTCTGTCAGTAATTCATTAAATTTACTTCTTAACATAAAATAAAAACTTAATTCTCATACTATTTTCTCTTTTTTTTAGAATATTACTTATTCTTTGAGCTCTGTCAGGAATAGAGGTAAGAGTAGTTCAGCAGATGAAAAATAAGTTATTCTCTGATTCTATCATCAGTTTTTAGCCAGATAAGTTCTTTGACTTTCCTGGCAGATATGATCTGAAGCCTCTGTACAGAGTTTTTCTAGCTCTCCTCTTGTGTACATTAGAACCAGCTCCAAGGGGAACAGCAGAATAGGGAGAATATTGCATGAATTCAAATACCTCATGTTCTTGTCCCAAAAAAATTCACTCATCAGGCAAGCCCATGAGAGCTCATTAACACAAAGCCTGATTCTTGGCTTGGTCCATCAGCTCGAAGCCACTGAACCCATGGAGTTCCTCCAGAGCAAGATTTTTATAACAAAGTGAAGAGATCATCATCCACATCTTGACAAAAGGTACATTTCTTCTCTCTTCCTGTGAGAAACTTGTATTTGTTGGGAATGAGAATTGGGGTTTATAAAATGACTGCAATATTATTCCTCTCTCGTTTTATTGTTTCCCTAACCCAAGTGAAGCTGAAATTGAATATTGAACAGTTATGTCTCAACTGCAGAAGTCACCTTAATTTGTATCTTTTATGCTTAGCTGGGAAGGGGTGCCAAATCATGACTGTCTCCCAACACTAGTGGAGACAGTCCAGAGCCATTTTTGCAAACTGAGGTGGTGTTATCCTTTTTTGGCCATTCAGCTCTCTTCATGTCAGGACCTGTAACTGTTCTGCTTCCTCTAGGCTGCGGCTAAATCATGTAAAATGAGCCTAAGCAGCATCCAGTTTTGTTCCTGGCACAGACAAATTCTGGAAGCAGGATGCATTTCTTCTCAAGGGGATCTGAGAAGTCTTCCTCTCATTCGCCACTAGAGTCAGCTTGGTTGTATTTATGTGAAGACACCAAAGCAATTTGGAAAAAACATAGACTATGCCTTTTCTCAGCTATGTGGAGTATCTCCTGCAAGAAATTGTAAAACATGAAGATCCCTTGGTTTTATTTCTTGTCAATGTTTATGCTATCTCAATTGTTGTACACTTGCAACAGCTGTGAAACCCCAACACAGAGATATTCCTGGAATAATTATCTCCTGCTGCAGTCTAATCAGAGTAGAGAATGTGACTGGGTCAAGGCTCTGGAGTTTTTTAAGATGAGATGCATGTGATGATAAATAATGTATGTGTCTAATGTGTTGCAACAAGATGTAAAAGAAAATTAATTCTGGAGGCAGTTTTTTATTATTCTTGAGTCTGTAACCTGTCATCTTCACTGTGAGTCAAATGCCAAATTACAGGTAAAATCCTGTTCTGCAAATGAAATCCTTTAGTCATGCTAATTTTAATTTTAAATTTGATTGTTTGCATTTTACAACTCTTATTATTAACCTGCCAGCCAGGTATACCTCCTAAATTTTAGGACCCACTAAAAGCCCTTTTCCTATTCTAGCACTGCAGATGTAAATCCTGATGCCAGAGCCTTACCTCAAGTGCATTTCAGGAAGGCTGAGGGTAATGAACTGAGGAGGAAACTGGGCCAACTGAGAAGGCCTGGAGGAAGCAGAAGAACTAAAGCAGGAAGGATCTAGAGACCTTTAGCAGATATAAAATGTAGGCTACAAAGCCACAGAAAACTGAGTTTCATCAGTTTTACTGGAACAGTTTGTTTCTACAGGAAGGTACACCCATGTAAGCAATAAATTTAAACAGTTCCTCAGGTTCAGCAAGCTCTCAGTAGGGTCTGGTACCCCTTTGGACTTGAGCTGTATCTCAGAGCTGGGCACAACCACTTCCTGCCACCTTTACCACTATCTAGATCAAATGCTCCTCTTACATCTCAAGATTTGGATCTGGCCCTGAGCTCCTAATGTTAAGGCTTCAAAATTACTTCAGGGTACCACCAGCCAAAAGCACTAAAATATTTGCTTTCCCTTCAAAAAAATTGGTCTGGAATAAAGTACAACTATTTTTTTTTTTAATTTTTTTTTTTTTTCTTCCCCACAGGATGAATCAATTTTAAGCAGTATTTTATTATAGGAAATGAAGCATACCAGGTGGAGCTGCAACGTGTCTTTTAAATTGGCAGAATTAATCCAACCCCAAATTTGACAGGTCAGTAGAGTTAATATCACTAGAGTTTCAGAAAGTGCCCACTAGTGAATCCTGCTCAAGATTGCTACTTTCCAAATGGGAAGGAGAACTCAAGCCATTCAGATATCTTCTGCTGCATGCAGTATCCCCTTGCTCCCAAAGAGTGCATTCCATAACAAGTGACTGGCCATGTACAAACAGCATAGGTTAATCTTTTGCTCTAAAAATTCACTAGCTCCAGGCAGATCTCTGTCTGGAGCAACTGGGGAAGTGGGTTTAGATGACCTTGCTGTGTATAACATCAGGCACAGAGCTAATCATCTGAGAATATATATCTAAATCTAAACTCTCACAGCTAAATGCTAGAGCTCTATGTTCAGCTGAAATTTGTTGAACATATTTGCACACCAGCTTGGCTAATATCTAATTTTAACAGCAGAAGTTCTGCTAATTGGTTCACTGTTCAGCAACTCAGGATTTGAAACCTTTTTCCCATTGAATTAGCCATAAGATGCATCTCTTATGAGAAGGCAAGCTATCTGGAGAGGGAAAAAACTGGTACCACAGCACACAGCTCAACTATTGATCTGGGCAGCTGCTGGTTTTAAATCTCTAACAGGACATTTCTAATAGCCTAAATAAGCAACAGCTGAAAATACTTCTGAGAGAAAGGAAATTTTTCTTGGAAAATGGAGTGGAGGAAAAGAAAGGAAATTTCTCTTGGCAAATGGAATGGAGGACAAGAAGACAATGACAATATTCACTCTGTCATTCAGAACATGAAAGAAATTAAAAGTTAAGAGTGAACATAAAGTTAAATGAGAGAGTTGACAGGAAGATTTGAGGTGAATGTAAGATTGAGGTTTTTTTCAGTAGAGGATTGTTTTTATAGATAATCCTCTACTTTTTATCTGACATTAAGTTGTCCTGAGATTCAGTTTCTAAACTGACAATATGAGCAGAAAGTTATTTCTTTTAAAAATCACTTCCTCAGTGAGGGGCATTGCTATCATAGAACCTGCAAAGATGATTGTACCATTTGCTCATGCAGGCCAGTCTGATAACATTTTCACACTGTGTACATAAGAGATCATGCAAGGTCTTGAGTTCCTCGATGAGACAAATTACTCAAAGCTGGGCAGGATGCAAATGAATAAATCCAATTTTCTGACTGAAGGAAATCATTGGTATTGACCACCCATTATAGGAGCACTAAAATAAACATGTACATGGACATCTTACTCCAAAGATTCCCAGACTCCAAAGATTCCTGCTGTTATGCATATCCAGGGTCACATTGGTGCCAAAACCTGTACACCAACCTTCCACTCAGTTGGGAGCAGGACTGGAAACACAAGGGCCCCACAAAGATTTTATTTCTCTAAAATTTTAACTCCAGATGCATCCCTTCAAAATAGATTTTCAGGAGGCTTTTGCCTCTCCACTGCTGTTTTCAAACTGGGGTACCAGGGTGTGCAGTTAGGGCGTGGGAGCTTTCCCCACTCCTCCTGGTGATGCTGTTCACCAGATAATTTGGCCATAGTGAGGGAACATAGCTCAGTACCACAGCAGGTGCTATGATCCCATGGGATTACAGAAATTACTGAACTAATATTTACCTAGTTACTAAGGAGACTTTTCCTAGTTCCAAGTGGATTTAGAGGCTCATGTTTTCAGCCACAGGCCTCCCTTATTCTTGGTAAATGTTAGGGCATTTCTGAATAAATATCAGCAGGGGCTGAGGTGCTCAGGGGTGAGGCATTTCATCAAGGATGACCATGTGTCTGGAAATCCACACACGTCCAGGGCTCATGTGTAGTGTTGCTAACAAAAGGTGATTTTTGGAAAACATCTAGCTCACTAATCCTCTGCTACAAGTCACAGTGTACAAGAGCCTGACATACTGTGCAATGACTGCAGGCACTGCATGGTAGCCTCAAGGGCTTACTACTAAAATGTTTATCTCTCTAAATAAATAAATGTATGTATGCGTGTAGATATTTCATTTCAACAGTGTGAATGCTCCTCTGTGCCTCCAACTTTGCACACAGAAAAGCTTCATAAAAGTACAGCTATTTTTGAGGTTTTGGGTAAATAATATGGGGGATTGACATGTTAGTTGATGTAATCACAAAATAATAATAAATTATTATAGCCTCCGTATCAAAACTTACATGCAAGTGATACTCATGCATACATTTCTCTTGAAATTATATATAATTGATTGGAATTATCTGTATTTGTACTGCTGGAGTTTCTAGAATTGAACCTAAGATCTTAGAAAATCAATGTCAGAAGAAAAAAAAAACCCAGAAAACCTGTGTCTTTCTGCTCTCCATATAATGTAAATCCACATAAATTCTGTAACAATAAATTGCAACAAAACCTCCTGCTATCTTCATTGTAGCTTCTATATGCAGTAAACTGTATTCAAATAATAAAATAGTTCTTGATTCAATGGTCTAATGTTTTGGAATTTAGAGGGGGACATTTTATGTGAGTGATGTTGCAGTACATTTTTACACTAAAATCTGAACCACTTTTATGAGGCAACACTACATATCATTTGGATCTTTTTGTAAAACTCTCCTGGCAAATGCTTCCTATCACATTGATTTTTGAAGAATACTTCAGATTCTCATGCTTTCATTATGGCTTATTAGCATACAGTAATACAAAAAATACTTCTATTTTTGGACATTTTTTCTATTAGCATTAATTAACTCTTGACTATGATAGAATGATCAAAACAGATTACAGTTTTATTTTGCCTTTTGCTGGATATCTTGCTCACAAATGTAGAACAATATATGCATATTTTCACGAAGAAAAAAAAAATTCTAGTATTGGAATTTTCCTGAGTTTTCAGTCTCAAAACATCAGAAAAAAAAGAAATTTTGGAACTCCTATATTTAAAAGCAGAGGTGGGAAAGAAAGGATGGTAGAAAAATAGTTTCTGTATGTAAATCCTTACATGGATCAAAAAGAGGAGAACAAATAAGCAAGGTGAAAGGAAGATTGTGAAATAGCAGATTTTACTGATGGCTTGTGAACAATGAGTTCTGTGCCCTTAAATAGTGTTCTCCACAATACAGTGTAGTACTCCCTTCTCATTAAAAATCTGCTGTCAGCAACAGCCTGAAGGCTTTTGGTCTTCAAGTTGTTGAAACAGAAAGTAAAATGGAAATAATTCAACCAGCTCCCTCATCCTTGACAGCTGGGAGCATACTGGGTGCATACAAATTTTAATAGCCAACACAGAAAAAAGGAAATATCCTAAAGAATTCACTGGTGGACAGTGTGCTCACCAATCATAACAGTTACACTCAAGATGAAGAAAATAATCTTCTAAGGAATAATCTTGAACTGAAGAAAATATAAAAGGAGCCACTAGAGACAATCTCATCCAGTACCTTATGGTACTCATGCATGAGTCCTTGTTTGATATAAGATCCTGTAAATAGATTTTGAGCTTTCTTCTCTTAAATAGATGTTATCTACCTTAACTAGATAATTTTCACAGTGATTAGAAAGTGTTTCCTATATTTCATTTAAATTATTCAATGCCAAAAGTTCATTCACTTTCCTATTTACTTTAGTCATGAAAAAAAATAGCTCATTATCTTCTAGTACAACCTTTGACAAGTCACAATAGCATTACTATGATTTTCTCTTTGTACCTTTATAAGAGCAAACAGAACTAATTCCTTTATGGGTTTGGTTTGATAGTTTAATTACTGCTCTGGATAATAATGGCTATCCTTAGCAAATGCTATCATTAGTAATGGTGAGACTAATTTTTGTCTCACATTCCCTTTAATAATGCCTGCAAAATGAAAGGTTATCTGATGTCCAAATATGGAAAGAAGTGGAGTGTTTCCAGATGGTCAGAATAAAACTGTTCAATTGCAAAAATAACTTCATGTCATGTGTTTGTAAGATTTCTTTTGACATGGCCATTGCTGGCTTTATAATCTGAAAATGTTTTGGTGTACAGGTGACCTGCAAACAGGTGATATATTAGTGTGCCATGTGTAGAAAAGATTTTGTTTTTCTTCTTGCACAGAAGATAAAGGATCTGTCTATCAGTATCCTCCTCACTAATAATGCAGATTTCTCATAATTTTGTAACTCTTTCTAGTATTGTAACATGTAATATTGTAATAATTGCAACTTTTGTAGTATTTATTAAAAGCCCTTAAATTAGGACATATCTGCCATCAAGAAATTGTTTATTTTAGTGCCAAGGTCAAGCCCTTCCAGGACACACACACAGCTTGAACTCCCTCATCCTTTATTACACATGGCATCACTCAGATAAAAGCCTGGAAAAGCCTCTTGCACACCACATCCTGCAAGGTGATAAGAAAAACTAAAAAAAAAAGAAAAAAGACCCAAACCAAATGAAAAGCTTTGCCTCTAACTGCTTACATTGTCTTAACAAGCATGCCAACCTACCCTCTACAGCAGGGGCCAGCCCTGACCATTTCTTACAAATATGGTGCCTGCATCCTGCCAGCATGAACCTGTGTTTGTGCAGGATTGTCTGTAGCTCCTAATCTCATTAATGTCTTAGAAACAGGAGATATTTAAATTCAGAGTGGGTTAGAAAAGTCAGCCTGTGGGTGAGCAGTAGTATTGCTCATGTCTACTGAGCTTTCAAAATGCAGAGATTTGATGGAGGAAACAAGGAGATCAATTCACAAGGTTGTTGTGGGTAATATCACTCATGAGCTGAAGGTTTTGGCAAAGAGCTGATCTGTAGATCACTGCTCCTTTGGAATTTTCACTGTGAATGGAAAATTTCAAATCATTCTCAAGAGAGAGGCTCCTTGAATTTACAGACTTGGATCCTAAAAATAATATGATTTTTATTAATGAAATTAGGGGTAAGAGGATGGGAGTATTTGCACTATTAGACAGAATTAGTTCTGTCCAGAATGATCTCCTGGGGCTTCCTTATGTCAAAGGAAGACTTTCCCTCACTTTCCAACAGAGAGGCCAATGGAGAGATCATGTATAATAATTTACTGTCATTATACATGGGATCCTCTGGTTCTTAAAAATAATATGAGAGATCCAAGTTAAGAGTAGAGCAAAAACACTATTCTGTCACCAGTGCATTAAAATATTATAGTCAATTTAGCATTAAAGAGCTTCTGAGGTGGAGATAAACTGAATGCAAAGTACTCTTAGGTCAGAGACATTTTCTTCCACAAAAGCAACATTTACAAGGCAGCCAGAGTTCAGGGAAGAAAAAAGATGCTGCAGCAAGTATATTAATCAGTGTTGGGGCTTGGACTTGTGCTCAAGTATGCAAGTGGAGAAACCTACCATCCACCCAGACAAAGAAAGCCAATTCTATTGCCCAGAGAAAAGTCAGTTTATCCCACCCATACAGGACATTATTCTATTTAATAATTTAAGGTGTGGTTTTTGTAGCATTCTAAATTTAAAACAGGAGAATAAAAGTTAATCAGATATATTTTTAAAATTACATTTGTGAATATCTGCTGGATTTTTGTATTTAATAGCTATCACAGAAGTGAAATCCATTAGATCCTAAAGAAAGAAAGACTTTTCCTTCAGGGTTTATACCATTTGCTGTGTGTTGACTATTTTGAGCTAGCACCATCTATCACTTTAATCAGGCAAGGTAATTCACTCTTTCCATTCTATATGATGGCATTCAAAATCCCAACAAACTTTAAGGACAAAACAATATACAGCCTCCAGGGAAAACTTTGTATGCCTTTAATATATGCTTTTATATGCCAGCATCTTCACTGTGACTGAGCCTGAAGAAATGTTAGCTGTCATCTCATAGGTTGGGAGGGTAGAAGGATGATCTTTTCAAAGGCTGAGATGTGTATTGGGGTCAAATTGCCTTTAAACACTTTGTTCCCTGAAGAAAATCTATTGTACTGATCAAAGCAATTGTTTGACAGATGGATGAATAGTGCCTTTCAAGCCCAAGCTGCTGGGCTTCTGGTAGGAATTCCTGCAAGGAATTTCATGCCTCATGTGTTATGGAAGAAATTAGGCTACATGGTCACTACAGTGTAATCTCTATGTCAAATTTACATTTCTGTGAGTGTAGCACAAAAATAAGCTAAGAGAAATTAAAATAAACATGTGGACTAAAGAAAGGCAAAAATTCATAAAGTGGCTATCTTTTATGTTTGGAGTTTTTTTTCTGAAAAACATTACTTCCTTCTTTCTTCAGAAACAATTATTTGGTTTTGGCTTAAAATAAATAACCCTACTAACCTTCGTTGGTTAAACACCAAGATTTTCAGCATTTGCTGAAAAAATGTGAAAAAATTGAAAATATATGATGGAGGAAGAGTCAAAAGGGCTATTGGAACAAAATGGCAGTGTGATTACTGACAAAAATAATTATTATAAAAATGACAATATTATAAAAGATAAATGGATCAAGAAGCACTGATATAAGTTTTTGCTTCAGCTTGAAAAATACCAACAAAATTATTCAAATACTGAGAAAAATTTGAATAAGATATTCTGGAAGTGTATAAATTATAGATCTCAGAAGACAAATCTGGTAAGTTTGAAACCATAAAGTATTTAACTATCAGCCTGTGAATACATCTGAGTTCAAAAAGACAATCAATGACAGAGGAGAGAGGAATCAGTAAATCTTAAGATCATAATTTTTGGTGTCATAAGAGAAATGTAGTAGAATCCATTCTAAAAATGCATGCAAAAATACTTCCAATTAGGTATCATGTAAAATTATAACTCAGTGTTACTGCAAACTAATTCAGAACTGGTCATATGGCCAACCTTGAGCATCTGTGCAAATCCTGCTGCAGTGGTAGAGGAGAATGATTAATTCATACTAAATTTTTTTACCTCACCTGGATTAACTGAAAACGTGCTGCACTGTAAAAAGAAATTGAAAAAATGGGGGGAAAAATGTGCATTTGCCTTAAGAATCAAAACAACCTTCTGTGGAGTGCAGTTGTTTACTGAAGCATTGCTATAAAGCTTATTGCATCTGGTAGAATGCCTGCAAATAGAAATTCCCTGTAATATATGAAGGGACTTGATTCAGGAAAGTGCTTTAGAAAAAATTCTTCTTAAAAGACTGGGTGAAACCCAGATCTCAGATTCACAAAAAGAGGGCAGAAGTCCAGCCAGGGACATTAGTGCAATGCCTAAACTTGGCTTGGCTTGGCTTGAGGTCACCTGAGACCTTGACAGTTCTGCCACCATGGTGTGCTTTATGGTCACTACACTTCCCTCTAAGAAAACTGCTATACTAATGAGCCTCACTCAAAATACATCAGGCAAGGCAAAAGGAAGGAGGCTAGAAATAGTTGACCATGGTCTTCAAACAATTGATGGTAAAAGAAATTCTATTTTCCATTAATCATGACATTTTCTAGAAATCATGTTAGATACCATTAAAAATGCAAGAAATAAATACAGCAAATAAGTTTTGCAAATACAGGTTTGTACACATAAGAATAATCAATTTACATCAACAAGTGTGTAAGGCAATGAATGGTATATATGCTTTGCTTCTATTGCTGTGCTCTTGTCTTTAAACTGGTGTTTACCCTGTCTCTGGGGTTACCCAGGAGTGACTTTTCTCTCTATTAGAATTAATGGATTCTGTGGTGGTGTGCAAAAGACTACTCTTGGCTAATTCTGCAGTGGAACACAGAGCAGAAGCAATTATAGTTCCATTTAAAAAAAAAAGGGTTTGATGCCAAATTCAAATAAATTTAAATAAACCAAATCAAAACAAATATTCAAGGGGTTCTAATCTATCAGCTTGGAATGCCTGAAGTCAGTTGTGCATAGACTAAGTGAATTCTGTAGGAAAGAATTCCATATCTAATAGAGCCTACAAAAATAGAAACATTTTTTAATTGAAACAAAGATTGACAGAGTAGTTATCAAAAGTTCATTGTGAAAATGAAAGGATTTATTGCATGTTCTGAAAAAGTCTGCTGTGGAAACTAATTGATATTTTCAAGAATGACTTGAATGATGGAATTCAGAATGTTTCTCACATTTTTCTAGTGACATCATCCTGGATGAAGCTGCAAGAACATTCACCTGGAATTCAAACAATCTTCATAATTCATGAGAGCACCTGAAGGCTGTCTGTGAAACAGTAACCAGAGCAAGATACTGATTATAGGGCAGGAGAAATCATCTACCAAACATGGGAAGGGGACAGCAGGTTAAGGAGTAGTTCTGCAGTGGTGTATCCCTTAGAAAGGTTTACAAACTGAACCTGAATCAATCAAACTTTTCTGATGCAAAACAAAATACAGATCCCATCCAAGTTGTCCATGGAGGAACACATTGTCCAAAGCACTTGTATCAACATCCTGGAAGACTCAGCTGATGCACATTCTTGGGCTCAAGTATGGTAAGAATCAGATGGACAGAGTTTGGAGAGGAGTAATGAGACAAATACCGTTTCACAGCGAGGAAAAACAAGTGGGACTGGCTGGCCAGAGGAAGAGGCAGCTGAGTGGCAGCTCCATAATTACTCAAAATTGCTGAAGGTTGCTGCAGAGAGAAAGGAAACAATCTGTTATTCATGTTATTGGTGAAAAAGACAAGCAGTAATCAGCTTAAATTCAAGAAACATTAAAATTAAACAGCAGGAATTGTTTCATTAGAAATGATAGTGAAATAATGAACTTCAGTAGGTAGGATAACCTGTGTACCTGGACATGTCAAAGAGCAGGTCTGACAACCATGCTGTAGTGGTCCTGGTTCAAGATAGGAAAATGAGCTACATGACCTCTCAGGGCCCTTTAAGCCTTCTTATTCTATATTTAAGGTATCCAAAATAAAGGGAGACTGCAATAAAGTGAGACTTGCCAAAGGAAATGCTGAGAGAATCTTGGAAAGGATTCTGGGAAATAGGAACAAATAAAAAACCTGAATGGTTTCTATCCATATAAAGACACAGGAGAAAAGAGAAATAAGGTGAAACATAAGAACAAGCAAGAGATTTTTTAAAATAATATTGAAATGGGACAGATGTGTCAGATAAATGTTGAAAAAGTAATTGAAAATCCAAGTTAGCATGGGATGGTGAATTAATCATCTGAGGTAAAGCAATAAGGTTTACTTAGAGTTTTAGAAGGACAGGGCAATTTCTACTGCACAATTGAAAAATAAATAATAGGGGGCAACATCCATTATAAAGTATAAAATATTTTTGAGAAAATATAAATACTATAAATTCATCTTTTAAAATATTGAAAAAA
Organism: Serinus canaria; assembly: GCF_022539315.1. Classification (NCBI taxonomy): domain Eukaryota; kingdom Metazoa; phylum Chordata; class Aves; order Passeriformes; family Fringillidae; genus Serinus; species Serinus canaria. The sequence goes on from NC_066314.1 coordinate 10,880,612, forward strand.
CCCCATATAAAAAAAGAGACATCAATAACTACAAAACCACTTGTGTCAAACCTTAAAATTATGTAAGACTTGAGAACAAATTTTCAGAATAAAAAACAATATTGAAAACACACAGATAAATCATAAATGGGATGATCTCTATTATCCAAACAACAGATTGCCAAAGGCTTGCCTGATTTCTCAGTAAGAAACTATTTTTAGAGGAAAAGTTAAATATAGTAGGTATTTTTTATCTCATTTTCAAATATGGTGCTTTATGGAAAACAGTTGGTAAAGCCTAGCTGAGTGGGAATTAGTAAGTGAATTCTGATGGGAAAAGGAAATGACTTATGGAAAATGACACCTGGCCATGCTGGAGGGAAAAATACCAATCTGGATAGAGTTTACCATTCTCTACCATTGATCTTTTAAAATGTTTTTGACAGCCTAAGCACTAAGGGTAGTGTTATGCTGCTAAATAGGGCATGGTCAGCACATAGAGGGGCTGGGATAGCACTAGGAAAGAGCAAGGCAGCCATGGTTTGTGCACAGTAGAAAAAGGATGAAATACAACATGTAGCACAATATACATGGAGAAACTAAAAATAAATTTGCAGTGTAAAATAGTAGAAAATGGCACAAAGTGCACCAGCCTTGTGGGTGACAAAAACTGGGTCTCCCCATCACCCTCTTCCTCAGGGTAACAAGCTACCAGAGCTGGAAGTTAGTGATGGGGAGGTGAGCAAAGCCCCCACAATCCAAGAAGAAATAGTGACATGCTATGGTAATTAGACACCCATAAGTCCATGGGCCCAGTTGGGATGCACCTGAGAGTGATGAGGCAGCTGATGAAAGAGCTCACCTCTAATCATTTACTAGCAGTCTTGGTTAAGCAGAGACATCCCAGGTAAGTGGAAATTACCAAACATGGGGTTGTTCAGCCTGGAGAAAAGGAGACTCAGAGGTGACCTTGTCATTCTCTACAACTCCCTGAAAGGAGTTGATAAACTCCAGCCTCAGTATCCCAGTGTAATCCCTGGTAATGTTGTTCCTAGCTCCTCTCGGCACTTACTCAGGTATGCTAATTTTATCACTGTTACTACAGCTTCCTTTTGTAGAACAACACAAACATCTGCACCTCCTCCCCTCTCCACCTTTAATACTAACATTTCTGTAGGTGCTGAGTTCTGTATAATTAGGGCCATTTCTGAAGAAGGTCTGGCCAGTTCAAGGTCCTGGGAACAGTTTTTCAACTACTAGAGTGGTCCCATGGGATGTACACACTGAGTTGGGGAAAAGTAATAAGCCCCTTATGGTGTAAGGCATCAAGTGAAATTCCCTATGTAGTTCTTGTTGACCCATTCAAGAAAGACCAGGTGCAGAGATGCTATTAAGCTGAATTATTAATACAATGCCAGTGTGCTTGCATTAGCATTTAGTTCAGGTCAGGAGTGCCCTTATTTTTTAACTAATTTTAACTAATTTCATCACCCTCATTTACCACATTTAGAGCACTCAAATAAGAATCTTTTCAAGCAAAGTGAGCAATACCCAAGTGCTGTGTGTTCCACCCAGAGGAGCAGACAGGTGCTCTCACAGGGCTGTAGAACAGTGGAAATGCCCCACTCTGCTCATGCTGTTTGGCCTCTAAAAGGTTGTGTTGGGGCTGGCAGTGGTGAAAAGCCACCCTGCAGCCCAGCAGACCTTGCACAGGGCAAACCCCTTGGAGCCAGGCCCCTGCCCCAGTTTGTGCAGCCCATGTTGGGGCTGCTGTGGGAGACTTGCCTGGGTTTTGTGGCACTGAGATAAAAGGGGGGCATCTCCACTGAGAGCAGGGCAGTGTTAAGGTCACAGGTGGGTGACTGGGATGCTGGTTAGGTCAAGATAACTGAACAGGGGGTGAGAAATGGCTGGACAGGACACGAGAAAAATATTTGGTTTAACAAATAACGAGGTGAGAAGCTGAGAAAAGTAACAGCATCATGAGGAATATATAGATTTTTAGAAATTATATGAGAAACACAGACAGAATTCTCAGATAATCGGTAACAGAATAAAAGGCACCTTTAAGAAGCCCGTACTTATAAGACCACTGCCTGAGAAAAATATTAATGCTTTGTAATTTTCCTGCCTTTTTACCTGGGTAAGTATCAGAAATAGCAAATATGGCTACAGGTGCAGAAACAGTGGCAGCAGTGAGGAAAAAGTAAGTAGGGGAAGGTAAAAAGCTGATAAAATATACCAAAAATTCTGAAAGAAAATAAAAAGAAAATTTAATTTTTCTTCTCTTAACAAAACAGAAAATTTGTTGGCTGTTTTCTGACAGAAGAGGCAAAATTTTGAATTCACTAAATGTTGATGTTATCCTTCTACAAGCTCAGATGAAATCTATCTGTGTAGTTCTGGTGCAATATCCTGGCATAAACATTAGAAAAGGGAAAGGCTGACCCAGTGAGAGCAAGTGACAGAAAGAACTGTAGAAATGAGAGTAAATAAAAGAAAATTACTTTCACCTCCCAAAGGATTCCAACAGCCCTGAAGCTATGCAAATCAGTGTCTTCCTAACCTCAAGTAATCTAAAGCAATCCTGCACCTGCCCTTGCTCAAATTGTAAAACCAATACAACCTTGCAGGGAACCACTGTGTGCTATAATAAGCAAAATCATTCAACTGCAACCCCATAACTGAAGTAATTAAAGACTTAGTTATTAAAAAAAGAACTCTGTGGCAACTTAATCAAATTTGGGATGAGAGCCCTACCTTCATGGAAAACGTCTGTCCCCCACTTGGGAAGAGCTAAGGCATTTTCACTGAGCATGACAAGATTTATTACTCTGTAGTAGTGGCTAATCAGAAAGATGAAAAATGGTTATTGTTACATCTTCTGACTTCAAAGAACCTGATAAGAAGAGAACTTGAATCAAAGCAGGATTCTCATCCACATGGATCCATTTTTCAGCAAACAGATTCACTCCAATCTAACAGCACAAATGGACAATAAAGTCAGATATGTATTTGCATTCTGATATCAATAACATTGATGGAATCATGTTTTCAGTGTAGAAGGTCTCCAAATTCTCAAAATATCTGAAATGATATTTAAATTTTAAATGCTTAAATTGCGGCCACTGAATTATTCCCAGTTATTCTGTAGCTATCTGTTCAATCTCTAACCAAGTTCAACAGATTAGCAGAGGAAACACTTGGGAAACAAAAACCCCTACTCTTTTCTTATTTCAGCATTTAAGCATTTCCAGACAAAGGAATTCATGAATTATGATGGTGGAAGTGGAGTATAGGAGAAAAGGGCAGAGTAGAATAGGGCAGAAAGAACACATGCCCTTGTCAAAATATTCTGGTTGCACAAATGAAGCCAATTAGGAACTCAGCTGACAAGATCTCTTCTCCTATGCAAGGGAAATCTTTTCTAGACATATTTCTCTATGTTTTCAACAGCTAGAGAAAACAAATAGACATTTCTAAAGCAAATAACAGTAATGATTATAGCTAAGCATGAAAGGTCTCTTGTTTAGTGAATCATCCATATTTTTAAATGCTCACAATTATATGTCAAAAAAATCCATTTTCTGGAGTTGTACCACAATTTGGTCTCAAAAAGAGAAGTAGTTTTAGACCCTTAAGGGAAATTGGTTGAGCCTACTGTAAATATTTTGAATATGTAGGAACAGCTTGCTGATGTAATTTAGTAGAATTATCTCCACAGCAAGAACAAAAAAAGCATAAACTCTAGTTTTTGGCTTCTGTAGCTTTTAGAGAGATACATGGGGAAAGGATAGCAACAACTTCAAATGTTATGAATTTTTAAGTACATGAGTGATGGACTTATTTTGCCCTTGTAAGCCTAGGAAAGGATGTGTTCCCATTGGGGGTTTCCATGGCTTGTGAAGACATCAACGTTAGTAGTAACTCCCAGTTTCCATACATGAATCATACAGATTTTTTGAGCAACATATATATATAGTATTTATTTTATATTAATTGTGAAATTTGAAGCAGCATTGATTCAGTTGCAATGTATAAAAGGAGGGACTTGAGTCAGCTCTGTCAAAATATTCAAAAAGAATCTAGGAGTCACTTTCTGTATTTACTGAATTCAATCATAAATCTTGCATTCAGTTTAGTGGCACAGACCTGTGCACTTATTTTTGCCTGAAGTTCTCTCCTCAGTCTGCCTCACCTGAAGTCATGCAGGCTTGTAAGGGAATTGTGATTCACTGATATTCTGCAAAAAGGGGGAAGTGGTACACCTGCTGCAGGAGCATATCTTAGGGGGATTTATTTCTAAGTAGGTGGATACAATAAGAGGAAGAATGACACTAAATAGATTTTCCATTGCTCACCAGAAATTGGGAATTCTTGTGAATGTGAGAACTCCATCTGGATATTGGGATTTGTCATGCAAACAATGTTATGCAGCAAGAACCCGAATAATGGTGTTGCAGATACCTTTGTCTAAAACCCTCTGTGCTTAACCATGATGACAATAGCTGCAGCCTTGCTGGAGGCAGCACTCTCTTCTTTAGCAGAAAGGGGCTGACAGCCCACCTAACCCCACACAGCCCAGGAAGGAGCTGTGCAAGTGCACCAATGTTTGTCTGCATCCTGCGTAGCCAGCAAATCTCTTGTGACAGCTTTTATAAGTAGATCTTTTTTCTTGCACAGTAGGCCCCCTATTCAACATAATCTTCAGATGAATATTGCCATTGACACAAACAGGAGCCCCTGAATGTTCTAGAGGGTGCACAAAAGAACAACAAACTCTAATAGAAAAGCCATCTTAAAGTAACAAGACCATAAAATTAAAGAACAAGGAGTTCTCTCTCATACAGTAGGTATGCCACAGAGGAAGGGTCCTGTTCAACAGTTAGGGAAATGGGATTGGGTAGAAGAGATAGTAATTATAGTAAAAATGGAAAGATAGGGGAGAAAGAGAATGAGGAAGTAAGCCTGCCTCAAAAATCAAGAGCTGTAATTTTTAGTAGCTGCTGGACATTTTCAGTTCCTTTGAATTTGGTAGGAGTTTGATGGCTTTACTGATAGCTAGGTCAGAGCTTTGAGTAATTTGCATCAGACTCCTGAACTAAGTATGCAGTCCCTGCCAGTGACTCTAAGGCAGGTGGTATAGCCTCTATTTCTAGCATAGCATGAGAGCAGCAAGAAGTGAATATGCTTGGGTTGGCAAGGACAGCCTCACTGAGATGAGTTCTGTGGTAGTGAGCAGAGGGGGTGTCAGGAAACAGCATTCATGGACAATGCCATGGTGTTCTAACAGGACAACCACAGACTCAGGCAGGAAATGGTGTAAACATGTTGCTGACAGCACAGGAATAAAATTTTCAGAAGTTCTATCCCAACAAAGAGATAGGTCTGGCTCAGGTAAGGACACCAGGGTGCAGCTGCCTTCTCAGTGACTGCTAATGCTGCTCAGAGGCTCCAGATTAATACAGTGACCTCCAGCCACTCATTTATCACCAAAGTAGTTCCATGAGTCTAAATGCCAAAACAGTCTCAACCAGAGTCCCTAAACACGGGCAGTATCATTTATCAGACAAAACAGAACCTCACCAGTTGTGAGTTCCATGCAGGAAACTGAAGGTCTCCAGTCTGTGCAGCATAAAGGATATGGGTGACAAGTTTCTGGTTGCTGTACATTAAGAACTCCTCTCAAGATATTCTGTCTCCTAATTAATAATTTAGGTGGTTAAATTGCAAACTATTTTAAATAGGAGGCCCTCATTTTTCCACTGCTGGAATTATTTTTTCTCACAGGTAGCTCAGTGGATTTCAGCTCTGTTTTCACTTAACAGCAAGTCTTCAGTAGGTAGAAAAAACATAAAATCTCACTGCAGTGCTGCTTTCCCCTGCAGAATTACAGACTCAAAGATGTATCCCTGACAGAGAAAAAACAGTCTGCAATGAACTTAGATTCATGAATTTGAAGGCAAAAAATTATTGTGAACATTTATTCATTCCTGCATAGCTCAGGTTACAGAATTTCCCACAAGTGATTCCAGTGTCAAATCCAGTAATTTACAGTTGAATTAGAGTACATACCCTGAGAATGACTGGAATTTTTCCATAACGATGATACAGTATGCTCTGTAATGTTCTACATCAGCTTCCTTACTAGAAAGGCAATGAGGAAATATAAATAACCTCACACTTTTAAAACTTTGTTTTGAAACATTTTCCAGCATTCTTCCATTTCTTATTTTTAATTGATTAGACTGAACTTAGTCATGAGCTTTGCTACACGACATATTCACTGACAATCTGTGCAATATCAACTCTGACAAACACAAGATCCAAGACATAACTGGCACCAGGGATGCACTTCTGCAGTGAAGGTTTATATTAATTAACAGTGGAGATGAGCAACCTCTTTTTGCCTCCTGCTCTGTATTACCCTTTTATCAGATGTAGTTACTCTGAATTTGTGTTCACTGTGCATCTGGGTACAGGAATGTTGGAATGTGCAAGGTGGGTCCAAGGCAGTGTCCTGTGAGTGTTCAGTAAATCTGCCTTTAGCTGTGTCAACTTCATGTGGCACCATTTGTTTGGCGCAAGGAGCCTGCAATCATTCAGCTAACACTTATTCACAGATCTGCCCAAATGGAGATTGCAAAAGCAAATTTCAACTTAGCATTCTTTCAAGCAACAAGACTAATTTCTCAGCTGATGCAGAAATCATTTAATTTACTGAAGTCAAGAAAACTTTAAGAAAATCAGTTGTCACCAATGAGGATAATGTCATCAAAAAGTCCTGAAATGGAAGAATCCTAAAATATTCCAAAAATACCTGGAAAGAACTTTTCAATCAGCCTCCATGACAAGACCATTTCTCATCTGAACTACTGCAAGCTGATTCTCTACAATCAATGCACCCATCAGCCCAATGCATGCAGTCACCCTGGAAAACATGCAGAGAAAAGGAACCAGTGAATTCCATAGCGTGTCTTCTGCCCTAGAATAACCATGCAGCTATTAGAAGTCCACTCCTAGTTCAGTGCATAATTATTGTTATATTTCTTTTGGAAATGACTGACTTTTATCAGCCTGGATTGCTCCTCCCCTGGAAAAGGTCAGTGTCTCCCCAAGGAGGTCCTGCTCACAGCCTGAGAGACTGCCTGGGAGTCATACCCTTTTGTCAGCTGACCTTTAAATACAATAATGTCAGTTTGTTAACAAGAAAATTTCATTTGTTAAAGACCTTAGTGTTAGTCTGACATGCCATTTAGAACACTTACCTGTTTTTTTTTCTAGCTTGTGATCCCATGATAATGTTACAGTGTTAATCTTTGAGGTCACAGACTAGGCAGGCTCCCTCTCCAGCCCTTACTTGCAAACTGAATATAAAAAACTTTCCTCTGTCATTAAATTAGTTTTAAGGATGTTCAGACATAGTTCAAAGAAATATCATACAATTTCTAAAAGCTTTTACTCCAGAGGCTAGAAGCACTCTTTCTGTTTGTCTGTGTGATTGAAAATCTCAGGAAACTTGGGGGAAAGTTTTTGACTGATTTCATGGGTCTGCAAAAAACAAATACTCTATTCATCCTCTCTGTACTAAGGGGGCAAATACTGAGCATTTAATTAATGCTCAGTATTAGCGATAGTACAAAACTGTTTTTCAGATAAAAGCTTAGCTAGAATATTATTGGGTGAATCTCAATTGTCCAACACTGCAGTATAAATTCAAACATCCTTTCCTGAACCCCAAGGCTTCTTCTGGTGCTGCCTGTATTCACAATTACAGGCATGATATTAGGTCTTTTGGTGAGCACATACATTTCTGGCAAAAGAAAGGAATCTTTTCTTTTGGGGATAATTTTTCTTGTAACACTTACAGAAACAGAAGGTCAGGCTCTCTCAGGAATTGCTCAAGCTGTTTACACACTATGGGGAGCAAGCTGATTGTGAATCTTCCCTAGAAACTGAGTCCCTACTGCAGCATCCTCCTCCCCAGGCTGCTTGTATAGGCAATCTATCAAGATACCTTTCTGCCTTCCCAAGGGGTTTGCTTCCAGAGAAAACTGAGGGAAGTATGAGTGCTGGTAACCACCACGTGGGGATTAAGGCTTTGGGACATGATGCAGAGCACACCTGCCTCCAGCATGGACATATCAATGAAAAAGAGAAGAAACAATGAGGCCACCTAGGCCTGTGAGGTCCCAGTCCCTCAGTCTTGTAAGTGGGAGCAAGGGGAGGAGAAAAGAGCAACATAACATCAGTCTGAGAGCTGGTCAGAGTCAAGACACTGAGAAGAGGAAACACGACTTATCTCATGTATTCCTTATCCCACACTGCAAAACCCAAATGAAAAAAAATAAATAAATAAATCCAAGCTAGCATCCAAACTAACCAAGAAAGTGTCCTGTGGGTGTTTTTTCTTGTCCAAGCCAAGAAAAAATGTTCTTCCAAACTCTGATAAACACCTTGATCATGAATGTGTGATTGCTTTACGCTTGCAGCACATCTAAGGACATGGATTCCCTGCAAATCACTAGAGCACTGACAGAGCTGTGCTGATGATCTGCCTCCAGCTGTGCCCCTTAAGCAGTGCTCCAGGCAAAGACGAACACACACACACACACAAACTTCAGATTATTTTCCTATGTCTGCTTGGTGTAGCTTCCCCTTAATGTAATTCTGAAGTTCACATTATCCCTTTTAGTCACAGCGCTGCAGGCATCTCATGTTAAGGTAATTATCTGTGATGACCCTGAAGTCCTTCTTGGAGTCTAATGTACCTATCATGCTCATTACCATAATATCCGAGTCTCCATAGTACCGAGGCATCCGAGTCAGTCATGTCACTGCAGAGCACAGCCTGGAGAGCAGCAAAGAAGGAAAATAGATGAAGATAAAGATTCAAAAGCAAAGGCACAGGCTTTTTAATTATTAGAAGATATTTAGGAGATCAAAAGGGTAATGTAAATTTTCTGTAATGAAATGAAGTCTGAGTGACAATGTTCCATTGGAAATAATAATGCTGAAATCATTTTGCAAAGCACAGCACAAAACTGCCCTGTAGGAACTGACAGGAAATCTTTTTTTTACTAAGAACAAATAGATTGAACAGAAGCAAATTACAATAGAAGATTAATGACAATGCCACGTACGCTGACTAAACCAGGAGTAACTTCATTGCGAACCATGCAGCTACATGTGTGAAAGAGTGCTGTGAGAGTAGAATAAAGCTCAAAGTAAGGGAAATTCTGCTCTACTAGTAATGATGTGAAACAGTGGAAAGCCATGTAAAAATAATGCACATTGCCCAGCATGGTTTCTGTCAAATTATATATTCCCTCTGCTCTTACAGATCTGTCCTTGACACTTGTTTCTTGCTGGTTATTCACTGAGTGACCTCCTTTAACAAATGACACACTTCACATCTCTAGTTTTGCACCAATAATAGAAAGAGTATCAATTACACATTTTCTCTGTTGAATTGTGCATCTCCTGTTTGTCACTGAATTGAGGGAAGAGCCATGCTGGCACAACAGTGCCTCAGGGTGGGAATCATCTCACCTGGCTTTCCATGTCTACACTTAGAGAAGTCAGACTCAACTCCTCCTACAGCTAATTACTTAGGCTTTTCTGTATCAGGGCATAAATGGCATCTACTTTAAGTGTAAATGAGTTATTATCTAGAAGTGCCTGTTTCTCTTTATTGATTGCAAAGGGAGCCAGGAGTGACTAGATTAAATAGAGCCTACCCAAAGTCACCCCCACAGTTTATAATTTTGATAAATCACACACATTTTAAACCAAATTTGTTCAGCGAAACATTCTTTTAGCAGAGCCTTTGGCAACTGGCATGCACTTAGAAAATAGGTGTTCCTGTGTAAACCTTCCCTGCCAACACAGGTGCAGGGAAGTCTGTGTCACTGTGTCAGAGTGTGTCTTAGACAAACACTTTGCCAGTTACCAAAGGACAGCAGACCAAAATTGTATAGCTGCCTCCTGATTCCTTATTAGTCCTCTGTGGCCTGGCCTATAGAAAAGCATTTTAATGAAGAGAGGGAGAGTAAAACAGTGTTCATGAAGACTGTTTGAAAATCAGACACTTGCCACAGATGCCAGGTTATTCCAGGAAGCCTGCAATGGATGCCTCTATGGGACCCCTTGCCGTGCATTGCCTAATTCCCATGCACTTAAGGAGTGTCCTCAGCTCACCTTTGGCTCTTCTTTTCCAATTGCCACTGCATGTACCAAGCCATACACGATGAGCTAAAGGCCCAGTAGTGCAGATGCCCAGAGATGCATACCTGCTTCAGGCTAGTCTGGTACAAGGGAGTTCTGGTCTGCAACCATGTAATCAATGTAGGAGCAAAGGGTAATGTCCAGGATCCCTTCTCTGTTTCATGCTCATTCCCATCACAACTGTGACACAGAATCATAAAATCATAGAGTGGTTTGGGTTTGAAGAGACCTTAAAGATCATCTAGTTCTAACCCACCTCCCATGGGCAGGGACACCTTCCACTATGCCAGGCTGCTCAGAGCACCATCCAACCTGGCCTTGAAAACTCCTTGGAATGGAATGTCCACATCCTTAAAGACTTTTTTTCTCATATCTGATCTAAACCTACTGTCTTTCAGTTTGAAGTCATTCCCCCTTGTTCTATCACTTCATTCTCTGGTAGAATGTCCCCTCTCCATTTTTCTTGTATGCTGCCTTTAGGCACTGGAAGGCAAAACATAGATTGTCCTGAAGCCTTCTCTTTTCCAGGCTGAACAAGTCCAATTTTTTTTAGCCTTATCTCATAAAGGAGGTACTCAAGTTAACTGTGTGCCCTCCTCTGGACTCACTGCAACAGGTCCATGTCCTTCCTAAGCTGGGGACTCCAGAGCTGGGTGCAGTACTCCAGGTGAGATCTCATAAGAGAATGGCAGAGACAAAGAATCACCTCTCCTGATCTGCTGCCCACGCTGTTTTGGTTGCAGCCCAGGATACCTGATAACATTTCAAGGAATATATTTTTTACAAACAAACAAAAAATTAATCTCGGATGATCAAAAAAAAACCAAAAAACCAAACTCTAGGTAGAAAACCCCAGGTAGAATCTTCAGGTAGAACAGATGGTTGTGGAGATAAAAAATGTCTGGACAAAGTCCTGGTCAGCTGGGTCTAGGCTGCCCTACTGAGCAGGGGTTTGGACCCTTCAAGCCTCAGCCAGTCTGTGACTCTGTGAAAACGCCCACAGAGAGCCTGCTAGGGAGGTTGGTCAGGAGAAAATTGAACTGATGCATTTGTCCCTGTGCCTCCAAAATCAATGTGTGAAACAACCTTTAAATATGCAGTGAGGAAGGACATCACTGCTGCAGCTGTTTGAGATTCTTGTTCAGGTATCCAGGTAAAACCAGAGTTGTAGACTTAATCTCTGCCACAGGAAGTAATTGGAATCTCCTATAAGCTTCTCTATTCATGGCTCTCTTCAGCAGCTATTTCACAGCAAAACTCCAATTTCAATTGTACAGTTTCAAGTGTAATGGATCTATCCATGTTACTTCAGAACAGTAGCTCTCATTTGTATTGATTTTAAGATTATTCTTACATAGTAGATTTTGGAGTTACTCCTGATTTAGACTGCTTATATACATTTGTAGAAAATCATACAATTTTTCTTAAATTAACCAGTCTAGGGAAAAATCATGCGCAATAACAAAATCCATCTAATGCCCACACACAGCAGGGCAGTTTTTGTCTTTCCAAATAGTGCACATACAAGATAAATTGACTCTCTTTACATGAAACATTAAAAAAATTATATGCCTCACCATGTTTTCGATATTTGGCCCTATTTCAGATTGGCCTAGACTTTAAAATCAAGTTCTGTCAGATTAAAACCAAGATCTGAATGCCAAGAAACAAATCTTGCTGAACAATTCTGGTTTTGAAATTTCAGTTGTTTTGTACATAGAAGCACTGAGTCTCACTTGTGATTCTCTGTCTGACATGAAATACTGAAGTTTCAGACAGAGAAGAGCAGTTCTGGGGTTTAGTGCTTGCTTTAGGACAAGCCTCCAGTCTACAGGAGCCTCCAGTCCTAGAAGCCTGCTGTGGAACTGTTTATACCACCTCACACAGATTATTTGGGCTTGTACCTTCTAGAGGCGCTGCAGTTTCAGTATTGAACAGCACCATTTTGTACTCTTAGTAGTATTTTTTTAATATCCCCATGCACTGCCTTATGAATAGCAGTCTGATGATGCAGTTTTTAGGATAGTCTGATCTTCCTTTGGTATTCTGTTAGTTGTTACAAGATGAAAGAACCACTGAAGGAATTTGTGTTAAATGTCAGTCTCAGAGAATGACGTTACAAAAGAGCCTCATTCTATTTTCAGCACAGAGATTGACTAGAATTTTTTTAAATCTTTCTTTTTGGGGAATACATATGGAAAACTCTTATGTGATCCTAAATTTTCTTGGAATTTTAAGAACTTATATGAGACGAGAAGTTGCCCTTTTAATTTTTTTTTCCAGAATTTGACTTTGAGGACATATTTAAAAATTCAGCTAAAAGCAAGATTATATATTTCCATCCCTAGAGGGGCTTATAGGATTCTGTGAATAATTACATAAACCTAAAGAAATTATTCTCCCTCTTGCTACTTCATAAACATGTATAAAGTTTATACTCATATATTTACTACAGCATTTAATGCTGCAGTGTTTGTTCATGCTTTGTGGCTTTCATATTAAGGAGGTACAATGGGAGGTGAGGTAAGTCGTGTGGACACAGAGAACTGCTTTGGAAGTCACCTTTGCATTAGGTGGAGAAGAAATGAAGGGGAAACTGAGCCAAAAGGGAAACAGCTTCTCACTTTACACTATGACATGCCAAATGCTGAGTACTTGCTCTGTGGGGAAATGTCACAGAGCAATTGTATCAGCAACATGAAATCTTCAGAGAGAGAATTCAAGCCCATGAGACTTGGAAGGCTGAATAACAGGAACTGAGAGAGACAGAAAAATTAATCAGCAGCACTTTCATGGACATGTTGGAGCCATCTAATCTTGAAAGGGGCACAAGTCCTACCTAATGAGTTGGAGCTGGTCATAGTGAAATTCAGAAATATCACAGAAAATGGGAAAGGTGAAAAAATTTACAAGTGATGCATTTTACCCATTAGATAATATCAGAGTAGCATCCAGCACTAAGGATGCTCCTCTGAAATTAGGAATTCAAGCTAGAAGAGAGGAGAATGCTGGTAAGGAAAGAAGACATAGTCATCAGGCAAAAAGATAAATGTCTGCTTCTTCAAGGATGATTATATAAAGACTTTTGCTCATCACAAATGGGGTTGTAATCATAAGGGATTACAACCCCAACAGGCAAAGAAAAGGGGAGGAAAATGCTTGTTGAGACATCTTGCTTGCATGCCTAAAGAAGGGCAATGAAGCTGGTGAAGGGTCTGGAGAACAAGTCTGATGAGGAGCAGCTGAGAGAGCTGGGGGAGTTCAGCCTGGAGAAAAGGAGGCTCAGTGGGGACCTTATTGCTCTCCAATACTACCACAGGTTGTAGCCAGGTGGAGGTTGGGCTCTTCTCTCAGGGATCAAGTGGCAGAATGAAAGGAAATGGCCTAAAGTTGGACAAGGAGAGGTTTAGGTTGGATATTAGGAAAATTTTCTTCAGTGAAAAAGTGGTCTGACATTGGAATGTGCTGCTCTGGGAGGTGGTAAAATCACCATCCCTAGAAGTGTTCAAAAGCTGTGTGGATTTGCACTTAGGGACATGGTTTAGTGAGGACTTGGCAGGACTGGCTTAACTGTTCAACTCAATGGTCTTGGAGTTTTTTTCCAACTTGGACAATTTTATGATTCTGTAATGCAAAAAAACCCACACCATGTTCATTGTGAATAAAAGTGATTTGAACAGGAGAGGCAAACCCAAAGGGAAAAAAGGTTAGCTGGCATTTAAAATCAAGAGGGTTTGAAGATTTTTTAAAAAATAAATTGTGGAGGAGTGACAGCATTTGCAGGGGTATTTTAAAAAAGAAACCTGAAGAGCCCTAAGTTTAAAGGAGAGCTCAGGAAAGACAAGTCCACTGAAGAGGGCAGATCAATTCTTCAAAAAGGCCTTCAGTAAAAAACTGGGGCATTCTTACATGAAAATCTTTCCTTGAGAGCAAAGAGAAAAGGGTCAAGGTTGTCTGCAGAGAATCTGTTTGAAATCAAAATAACCATGGAAAAGACTGGTGTAACTACAGAAAAAAGATATATTAGTGGACCTGCGGATAAATACTGTTAGATTAAAAATTCAACGTTGCTTTGTTAAGGGCAAGTTCTGCTTTAAAAGTGTCTTAGAGAGTTCTAAAAGAGTAAAATTTATGAGACTAATAATTATTTGACTGATTTAATCTAACCTGATTTCTAAAGACATTTTAAAGGAAACTGAGCAATGACTTAAGAAAGAAGGTCCTGTCATATAAAAAAAAATTGATGAAATATAGAAAACTTAGAAAAGGAGCAAATAGTTCTTACATATCAAGGATGTCAGCAGTTGTTTCTATAAGGATCTGTTCTGAGACCTCTGCTGGTTAATATATTCATAAATGACCTAGAAAAGACAGTAATCGATGATAAGGTTTGCTGATGGTTCCAAGTTATTAAAGGTAGTAAGATGAGAGCCAACTGTGAAGTGTTGCAGAAGACCTGACAAGATGGATTGGGCAATAAAATGTCAGAAAAAATTTAGTGTAGAGAAATGTAAAGTGATGCCCCTGTGAGAAGGAAAATATTTTATACTGGCTTTTACTGCTTGGGAGCAAGAACTTGGGGTATGATGGTTTGTTCTAAAAAAATACCAGCTCTAGGCTGGTCAGTGCTTAAAAAAAAAAAAAAAAATTAAAAATTGAGCACATGATAGGAACATGTTGGACAAGAAATAGCTAACAAAGAAAGCACCTGTATATACCTTTATCCTGCTGTATAAATTAACAACTCACCCATTCCACATTCTTCAGTTAGAAAAACATATAAGGAGAGGTGTGACACAGATCTACAAAACCACAATGACCACAGAGAGTAAGGAGAGGGATGGACTGCTAAACAGTAATTCAATCAGTGAAAAAGAATCAGTCTTCATCCATACTCAACATCAATAACAAAACAATAATATAAGGACAGTTGGACCAAATAGATTTTGGAATCCATCCCTGCCCAGCTGGAAGTCTTATCAACAGGGAATGAGATTAATTTTGTTTAACTTTAGATGTCAACATTGTGCCTGTACCTGAGGTATTTGACTGGACTTCTTTTGTGCTCAACAGAAAAATATTTTCAGTATACAAAAGAGATGATCACTTTAGGTATGCACAAAAACAGTTGTAACCAAAATGCTTGTTTGCTTCCTGTGACCATAAAAGGTGCCTACATAATTATCTCAGATACAGAAAGATGCACTCCAGTCATCTCAAATTTAAGTGAAATATCAGAGATATCCATATGTTGAACAGGAGAACTATTTTTCTTACCCAAACCTATCAATAATTTTGCAAGTCTGTCCCATACCCAACTGACTCCACAGATGAAGCCCATTGCCTACTGCAGGATCACCTTTTATTCTTCCAACCCCCAAAATACATGTTCCATTGCTATCCCTTCCCATTGCTATTACCTGTGTCCCTTTGGTGGTGCTTTCCCTACCTAGAGTTCTGTCCCCCATGACTGCCCATCCTCCCACACACAAGGGATTCTCTTCCCTCCCTTTTCTATGACTGATCTCCTCCCTTGCTCTCCATGTCCAGATTAGGGGCTGCTCCTGTGCCTTCATGTGCCATCAGTCAGCTTAGATCTTCTTTAGAGCAAGATCCCACATTCCCTTGCCAGTGCTTTCTGTTAGGCAGACTACACAATGAACGCCACACTAAATGATGAACACTAAAAGATGTACACCACAGGTTTTCTGTGATCATTGGCATTCTGGCAAAATTCCTAAACTGTTTTCAGCTGATTGGGCAAGTCCAATGAAGAAGCTGCTATTTAAGGAATGTAGTAGCTATTGAAGAGAATAAGTTTTAAATTATACCATAGCAGCATAAATAGCCAGGGTTTATTTACATGTGTGCACAGCATGTGCCTGTTGTTTTGTACCAGATCAGTAAAGAGATAGACTCGCTTTAGAAGATGTATATTATCCAGTGTAAATTTAATATTTTTACCCTTAAAAGAAAATACAATTTATATTCTGACTCTTTAATAGCCCCTTAACATCTCTCATATATTTATATATATAAGTAAGCAGAGCAGGTTTTCCATCACAGTTTAAAAACAACCACAGCATGAAGAACTAGGATTTATCAGTTAAAAAATTAAAACTGTGTTCTGTGCAGCTAATTTTTGACAGCAGTTTTATTTCATGAAAGTGTACAAGAATATGTTTCTTCTCAGTTTAATTCACTGCTTTAGCTTAATGCTGAGCTGAAGCAAAGCTGTGAGAACCAGAGCATGTTGAAAAAGGAGGAAAGCTCATTTTTTCCCAGTTTCAGTTTGTAAATCAATGATGAGGTGTGAGATGCTGAGATTTACCCATTTTTAAAATTTGAAGAACATGGCAAGCAAAAACCCTCATTGACTAGTGATTAATAATATTTCCATTTAATACCTTGAGTTTCATTAAAGCTTGTTTTCAGGAGCTTTTTAATCAATTTTTTTTTAGTTTTAAGTCCTAAATAAACAATATCAAAATACTATTATTCTTTAATTTGGCACCAACTAGACTAAATTTCCACTCAAATGCAACCTCACACAAATAATAATTAAAAAGACAAATTATCCACTAACTAATGAATTCACCATTCATTGATTTCCAGTATAATAAAACTATAAGTACTAAGTAGCACAATAAAAGCATGTAGTTTTATTACAAGTCAGACAAATATGAAGCAGAACATGCATTTTTCATTGAACAAATAACTTCATTACATTTATCAAAATATTTCCACTAATTAGAACAGACTATTTCGCAGAATATCTTTCAGAAAAGGATAAACATTATTTAAATTAATCCCTGTTGATTTAAATGCTGCTTAAAGTCACTATGATATGAATCACTCATCTTGGTACACGTTCTGCATATACACTCTGGTTTTATATGCAAGCAGTGACATCTCGTTTGGAAAAGGTTGAAATCTATTCCTGTTCCATTGTTAGCTGTTGAATATTTACATTTGCAATTAATTTAAACTGCAAGCATTTCTTGTTTAGTCGAAGATTTTGTTCAGAAATCTAAGTACAAATAGAGTTTCCACAGCTGTCATAGATGCAGCTAAAGCATCTAGGTAGGGGAGACACATGGGTGTGAGAACATTTGCAAGTGACAGTGCAAATTATTATTTGCAAATAATGTGAAAATAGGAGTTTCATAGTACAGCCACAGGATGTAAAATGGTGGGAAATTTTGAATTACTGAACTACACTCAGTTGGAGAAACTTCAAACATGAGGCACAGGCAGTGCCTCCAAACTCTCCACGATGGTCACCTAGGATAAAACAACACCAAGGATGCTGAAAGCCAAGATTAATTTCTAAAAGGCATTATGCACAGAAATAATGCCTTCGAAAATTCACATGATAAGGAAGGAAAGCTCATTATATATATCCCAGAGGAAAAAAAATGGGGTTGGCATTGGTATAAAATAATTGTATTTAGGAAACCTCTTTTGAGCTAATTCACCTCAGCATCAGTAATCTTGTGAATCAGGCTACAACAGTGATATTCAAATTTGTACAGAGTAAGCAGCCAGTTCATGCTGCATCAGAGGATGCAAGAGTGAGGGACTATAGTGAAACACTCAAAAATGCTGCATTACCTGCCAAGCAAATCCAGAGGAGGTATGGCACTGACAAAGAAACAAACATAGGTCAAATAATTTCTCCCTGCCTCTTCATATTTGCAACAGGGAAAATACATGTTTACGAAATACTTGCTGAATTCAAATAAATGCAAATACCTGCATAGTACCAGTCAGGTAGCATAACTGTAGAACAAACTGCCTAATTTGAGCGTATAAAGAATCATTGTCATGTATAAAGTTCAATATTCAGAGGACATTATTTGTTGTAAATACTGAAACCTGAAAAGCCACAGGAGAGAATAGCAGCTGCCTTTAAAGCTAGATGATGAAAGATATATATATATGTATACATATATGTGTATATATATATATGTATACATATATGTGTGTATATATATATATATGGCAAATTAAATACAAAATCACACATCACATTGGAACTACACATTAAATTGGGAGAATGCAGGTGATTCAAACAGGAGTAACACTGTTGTATTGCACTAAAATTCTTACACGACACTTTAATGCTTGCTCTTCTCTGGCCGTTGCAAAAAATAAAAGAAGTATATATTTAATGAACATAACTACAATATATTTTCGAGGAAATAGACCACAAGTCAGACTAAGAAAACCAACTTACAGAATAATAAGCTAACATAGATGTATTCAGTTAGGCATGGCCAGATGTAATTCCTCCTTGGATGATTAAGGATATAGACAAAATAAGCTCTGATCACTATCTTTTAAAAGCTGTGAGAGACAGATAATGCCTTGAGGACTGGAAAAGGACTACCAAATTCTCTATCTTCAATTTAATGTGGAAAAGGAGGACTCAGTGAAATACAGATCTAATCATCCTAGTTCCAAATCTTGAAATACACTGGAAAACATATTAAAGGTTCATTTTGTGAATGTCCAAGAGATAATTAAATGATAAACAACGACCAACATGATTTTGTCAAGAAAATTAATATGAAACCACTCTAGTGTCATTAAATAGCTTGTTAGATAAGAACAAAAGAAAAATATATTATGTAGCTTAATTTTAATAAAGCTTCTGACATTATGTAACATGATGTACCTTAATGTAATTAAATAAGTATTCAGTTCAAGATGAATGAATAATCAGTTCAAAATTGGATTTCAAATTGGCTTTTACCCATGGTCTACTCTTAAAATGTTATGGATAGTCCTAAGCATGTCTGATCTGTTTTTCATTCTTCTCAGAAATACGTATTTAAAGAGGAGGCTGGGCATGTATTAAGTTTCCTGGCTGACCTAGAAACTTCAAACATTCTGCAGAAATCCTAACAGATGAGATGCACTATATTTCTCTTTCTAGAAAATTAGGCACATCTTAGATGAAATATGGCAAATTAGTTTGGACTGATCTGATTTCATAAACCGATATTGCTTTTAATCCCATTTTCCATTTATCTCTATGTCTTAATTATTCTTCTCTTCCAAATTTGTTCAAAAGGTTTTCATTATACTTAGGTCAAACTGACATATATCTAGTTTTCAAGATTACTTTTTTTTTCTTCTCTCAAATATCATTACCATAATGCTGTTCTTGCTGCTGTACCATCTCTAGTTTGACAGATTCAATACAATGCCTTGCTGCCAACTTTAAAACTTAATGTACTAGTTCTTTCCAGTACTATGCCATGTACATTTTTCTTTCCCTTCCAACTGAGCTTCAGAACTTTCCTTCCACCTAAAATGGACAGGCACATTCATCACTCATTGTCTTAAAACTACAGGGGAGCTGACAGATGCTGGTGTCAACCCTCCCTTCAAGGCCATGCTTCTCCTACCAGCCTGTTCTCTAACTCTTCCAGACATGAACTCAGTGCACACTGAGGAATAATCAGGTTTCCTTTTGTTCAAGAAAATCCAGTTTGTCAAGGCCCATGTTGATGCCTTCCTGCAGGCTGATCAGGCAGTGACATGTAGCCCTCCAGAAGGAGGAGGCTCTATCCTACCTGGTACTCACCTGTCAAGGGTAACACAACCTGGGGGCTTTTTCACTCACTCATCCTTGTTCTTTCTTTGCTCTGCATCATCTTCATTTATAATATACTGCAGTCATCTCTTTTAACACTTCCAAAATATTTTGACTTCTCTCACTTAAAATATACCTTTCTGAAGATTTCCTGCCAAAACAGGTTTCATGTATAATACCGAGAGTATTCTCCCTTCTAAAACCTCTCCTCACATCTTGGAAGAAATTTTCTTCAATAAAAAGAATTCTGATCATGCAGTGCTTACTGTTGCTTGAGCCCTGCAATCCTAGTATTAACTTCTTCTATAATTCCCAGTTTCTGGGTTAATCATGCACAAATTTTATTCTACTAAAGCAAGTTGAAATTTTCCCATCCACTGCTGTGCCTGATTTACAACCACTTCCCTGTCTATGCATACAAGATCATGGATTGTAGTAATTCTAATACCTAATTGTAATACAGCATGTCACTAGTAATTTTTTGCATGTAATTCTACAGCCCTAATAGCATAAATTTTTCATTTTTGTAAGAGCTAGACTGATATTTAATCTCCTTGTATATTTTTTTAACAGAATGTTATTGAAATTCTGAAATAACATTGATTTACACATACAGATACAGTGATGAATTCATTGTTTGCTTTTAAAAAAACAGTCACAGAAAATAACAGATCCTGGGTTTAGTGATGATATATGCTTTTAGGCATTGGGACCAAAATCTTATTTGACCCATACAAAAGATCCAGTGACCCTTTAACGGCCAAGGTTTTGGCCCTACAAAGGTTGCAGAGGCTGAAAATATATTTAGAGATGATTTAAGAGCACAGATTCCAATTTATGATTTGAGATTTCTGCACTTAAAGGCTTCCTAACTCTGCAATTGCCAAAGCTCCATAATACTTCAGGTTTTAATTTGTTAAGTTCCCAAGCACATGAAGCTGTGCCACAGCTCATTTCCAGGATGATATCTTTCTTGACTAATTTGACCTCTTTGCTGCCCAATTTATGCCAATGCACCAGATGGAGCAAAAGATTGGTCACACTTACTGGTCTCTGCTTGTGACCTCCATGCTAACAGGGAGAAGATGACTTTCTCTAAGAGCACACAGACAAAAAGGCCAGGTTATCACAGCACACTGCATCTCAATTAATGGGTGCACACTCTTGAAATCTATAGCAGATGGTCATTTCCTATATTAGAACTGGTTTCTGTACAACACTGTGTATAGAAAAATCCTGTTGGACTTTAATTGTGCAGAGAGGAGGAATTGAACTTCAAGTTAAAAAAAACTGTTGAAATGGTGCATGGTTCTATCACATTTTGCATAAACCACTAAAATCTGATCAAGTCACCCAGGTTAACATAAGCATTAACAATTTATTCTAGCAGATGAAATAAAATTTTAACAAGTTTTGAGGCTCTATTTGCCTTACCAGGCTGCTTACACTGAGTCAGGATACACTCTGGTCTGTCAGGACCAGGCTGCAGTACAGTTGCGAATAAATTTATATTTAAGCAGATTGCTCACTTTACTTTTCCAGGGATTTTCACTGGAAAAGTGGAAAACTATGACTTCACTGGCCTTTTCTAATTTTTATTCCAGTGAATGTACCATGTCAGGTATATGAACAGGAATAACTTGTGCTGGCAACAGAACGATTGCACAAAATAATATGCAGCACAACATGAATAGCCAAATAAAGAAGAAAAACTGTCTTAAAAATTAAAAACTCAAGCCTTCCATTGTCTCTTCAGTCATAACTGACTGTCATTTTTATTTCACACCCAGGGCCAGTGGAAGGCACCAGGATGAAACAGCCCATGCTTTATCCCCGTGGCTGGAGCAGTCTATCCTCAGCAGCTGTGTAGTCATACACCAAAGCATTAAAAACTGACTTGTCCCCATACTAATCCAACCTGCCAGCACTTCCACACAGCAGATTTAGGTGTAGAAAATGGAAATACTAATGTATTTCAGATAATTACAAAAAATATTACTCCTAGTCTGCATTTGAGAGTTGATGTCTGTTTATTTCACATTGGACTGGAACAGTAGAAGAGAACACAAGCGTATACTATTTCTTCACATGAGATATTTGAGATGAGTATGAGAGGATAAGGATTTGAGTTCACCTCTGGTTTTTCTAAGAGCTGAAAGAAGTGTAGAAAGGAAGTCTAGAGATAATCATGCCCAAAATATACTAGTCAGGCTGCAGTCTGCAGTGTGTAAAGGAATAAAAGAGAAGGCACAGGGAAGTTATACACTCTCCATGTGGGTTATGAAGTGCCTCATAAATAAGTTTTGCTCAACTGTCTTGATTTATTTCTTTATTCTTTCTTTTTTTTTTTTTTTCTGTTTTCTCTTCCTTATTTTTTTTTGTTTTTCAAGAGGTCATACTTTGAAAGAAAGCTTTGGAGATAACAGCACTTTTGTAGTGCAGTGTGACTGTTCCAGAATTATCCAGTTTGGACCTGGTTCATGGATGAGATAGTGTGCTCACAGAGAAATTAAAGACAAATTCGCATGGGCAGAAAATGTTGCAAATGCCTGGCCCTGCCAACAACAGCAAGTTAGATAAGAGCAATCACTGATCCCCAACTACCTGATCCCCTTCAAGGGTGCATTGGGTGAACAGATTCAAATGGTTCTCTCATACATAAGAAAAAAATACCAAATTTGTGGAGAGACATTCTATCAGAGGTTTAGGAGCAGTTAACCACTGACACTAGAATATTATATTGCTGCCACAGAGATTGAAGAAGAGCTAAGGAATGGAGACAATTCAGGATGATTGACTGACTGAAAAACATTGTCTGCAACAAAATTTTGAGAGGCCTGAATCCATTATGTTAAAAAAAAAAAAAAGGTGATTTGATTATGGGTTGTTAATTCTAATTTGAGTAACAATCTGATTGTAGCTGGCTCATCAACCTCATAAATAAAGATAAAAGGAGATTCAGGGACTGAAAATTGAGGCAAGGAAAGTTCAGACTGAGAAATAAAACAAGGTGAGAACTTTTAGAAGAGGTATAAGCAACCACCAAGATAACCTAACAATATTAATGTTAGATGTATATTTTTAGCTTGTTGATTTGGTTTTTTTAGGGTTTTTAAATGAAAAAAATATTTAATTCAAGCAAATTTATTCAGGAAAGCCTTATGGCATGTATTATTCAAGAGTGCAGAATAGATGATGGTGATGATGATGATAATAATAAGACAGAGCTGACATCTATTCTGAGTGGAAACCCAAGCTTATTTAATCCACAAGCATTTTGCCACTGGCTTGATTTCATTGTTACTTCTGATTATATTAAAAACTCTTTCACCGCTCCAAATTTACTGATAAAATAAGCACTAACACCAGCTGAAGCAGACCAGGGGATCTGATCAAAGACAACACTCCAGGAATAAAAATGTATCTTGGGTTTTTACAGCCAAGCATCCATGCCCCTGTGTACAGCACACCACTGCAAACAGTTCAACTGGCACAACAGAAAACACAGCTCATTGTGCCAGGACAGCATGATAAATAGTCAAACCTGGCTTTGGCAGAGGGGAGCAGGAAGATTCAGAGCCAGCTTTGCCACCAAAGACTGCCCAAAGACTGCATCTCATGTGCCTCCTAAAGCAGGATGCTTGGTAGAACAGGACAGTACTGGTACATTGACCCCTCACTGCCAAGGCTCTAAGACAATAGATCTTTTTAATGCAATTGATTTGAAATGTGTGTTTGTTTATGAAGAGTAAGAGCTGAAGGCCTTTTACCACAGAACAGTTTTCATGTAAACCACAAACCCACATTTCATTTGCTAATAGCTCTATGTCGTATTTCCAGTCTCTAAAAGAAATAATAGACAGTCTTAATGTCAATCTTCTTTTTGAAATGCAGCCTCTCCCACAGGCTGCACATTACAGCCAGCAGTCATCACAGATGGAGAGCAGGAGTGGATTTTTCTTGGTGTTGAAGACTCAGTGAGCTGCTGACTCAGAATCACCTTTCTTGGAGACATGCCTTCCTCACATGTTAGTCCTTTGCTTAGACCACTAGAGCCATTTAAAGAATATTTGATTCACCACATGGCAGCATGAATTTTGAGTAATATTCCCCTAGCACTTACAGTGTGGTTCAAAATAGTATCCATAGACAGCTATATCTTAAGATGATAATTTATTTTTAGAATACAGCCCAGAGCATTTTTTAATGCCCACATTTGCACTTATCTTTGATTTGTGCTATGAAGAATCCCTAGTAAATGAAAAGTGCATCCAACAGATATTTTTTCAGCATTTTTGAACTGACATGCTATTTTTAGATAAGATTAGTTATTCCCTCATCTAGATACTATATTTTGATCTGTTGCTGAAGCCAACTTTAATATATCATGTCCTGAAAAGAACAGTAGCAAAACAGTACAAGGGAGACATAGCTGAGTATCTACAGCTACACAGCACATGCAGCATAAAGAAACTCAGCTGAAAATGCCCATAAGCTTCCAGGCAGACAGCATGGTAGCCAAAAAAGCCATCTTCAATATTCTCCTGTAAGGCTTTGGGAAGAATGCCAGAGCATTTTGAGAATCTGCTGGAGCAAGCATTCCTATCATTGCCCTGACCCATGTGAATTACCCAAACTGCTGTGATCACCCAAGCTTTTGTAACTGAGGCAGAAGCAAGGCCGGGGTCTGGATTCAGCTTAGTCCCTGCCTTGGTGGGATCAGCTGGACAAGGTCCCTGAGCTATTGGCTGGGACACTGCAGGCACTGTCACAAGGGAGAGTGGCAATGTGCATCTCCCACAGAGGGAGTTTTGGAAGTTCTTTAGTCTGATCAGCCAATGGATTCATGCTTTTTACAAGTATGTTAAATGCTTTTCTGGTAAGAAATTAGAACCTATTCAGCCTGTATGAGCTGATGCAAAATCACTAGCACATTTATTATTAGAGACCATCTATTAGGTTTTATAACAGATAGTCTTAGATTTAAAACCAAGCTGTCATGGCAATCTTCTCTTGCACAGAGCTGATTTCAACAGCCCCTAACCCAGGCACTTGTCCATTCATTGTCTCCCCAGCACTGCAACCCCAAAGCCCTGCAGCCCCACACTGCCATGCTAAATGAGAGGCCACAGGGACTGAGGCTTGCCAGGCTGCTCTGCCCCTACTGTTCTTGATGTGCCTGCAACTCTATGGCTAATTTGTTCTACTTTTGCTTGTCTTCATGGGTTTTTATACAGATAGCTCTAACAAGCCATCATTCTGTGCCATCACTTACACCTCTAACACAGCAGTGTAAGGAAGAGAAATACAATACCAAAAAACATTGGGAAGTGCAGAGGCAGGATGCAGCACAGAAAAGTGCCTGTCTGGAATGATAGGAGGTGGGCCCAGGCTGGCATTGAGGTGTGCAGATATATAAACCACCCAGCAGCAGGCAAAGGATTGCAGACTAGGAGCTGGGTTTGATGGTAACAGAGAGCAGAAAAAAGCAGTACCTTCCACAAAATGAGGGTTAGAGAGTAAATGTGGATGCAATATGGAATGGTAAAATCATGAATGAAAGCAAAGGTATATGGTAGAAAGAAATGTATGGTAGAAAATGTATAAAAATGGGCAAAGTAAGGGGAAGAGACCAGCAAGAACAAGACTGGATCCTTCCCACTGAAGGATCAGGGGCTGATGGCTTATGGTCTTCCCCTTTCCAGCAGCACAAATCTGCTGACTGCTAGCTCAGATGAGAAATAAAAGGGTAAAGATTCTTCAAGAAAAGCATAGAAAACCAAGAACTGAGTGCTAATATTTCAATTGTACCACTATTATTGAGACCTTTTGTGTAGAGAAGCCCTCTAATTGCATAATTAGTTTCTTTTTAAGGTCAGAAATAGGTCCAGAGTAATGATGATACTTGAATTGGGCTGCTGAGATTTCCACCATGCTAACAGTAAAGCACTGGACTCATGTATATGGAGTGTGCTCCCCCCTTGCCCATAAGCAGCACTTTGAAACACCACCTTCCCCTCAGCTGCCCTTGTTTGATAGCTTGCAACAGCAACTGCTGTTTGAAAAGGGCAGTGGCCCTTCTGATGGAGGGGACCCATGGTCAAAACAACTCTGAGAGAAAATCCAGCAGTCCTCCTAACAAAACCACTCTTTTTGTCACTGGTTATCAGCTCCTGATCTTGTCCACCACAGCTCCACAAAAGCTGTGCTGCCATGACAAAGGGCAGAGCAGACACAGAACAAGAAATCAGAACAGCTTAAATCAACACTATTGCAAAGGAACAACAGCCAAAGGGGCTGCTCTGGCTTCAGAAAAGAGGTGACAAGACTTACAGTCTCCAAGTGCTCCAGCAAAAGGTTGAAGATCAGATGTGTGCAATTTCATTTTTTTATTTCTGAAATAATACTTTTTTATCTCTTTTCTTTTTAAATGAGAGGCTAACCATAATGTAAACCAAAATATTCAATTAGATTTTGCATACGTAACACAACAGCAAGACAAAAAGATCAAACCTGGAGGCAAAAATATTGGAGACATCTAAAAACATCTTTCAAATCAGCACAAACAGCTGCTTAACAGCTAAAAATGGCTAATTTAAAATTTCTATCCAGATTTTTTCTGTGTTAAAGACAGCTCTCAGTTTGACTGCATTACCTATGACACAAACACCAAGGGGCTATGGATAGCTGTGGTCTGTAGGAAGGAGAAATAGCTGTGCCATGAAATAAATAATGTTGTATAGCTGTTAAGGGGACATGATGTAAAGATATACAGGTCATTAATAGATTTACATACCTGGAAGGGGGAAGATGCTTAAATTGCTTTGATATTGAATAACCTCATTTTATAAGAAAAGTATTTTCCACAGGAAAACATCAACAGAAAAAATGGGCTTTTAAAAAATTTTAAATTTACATCTTTTTGCAAAATAAAGATTAATTAAATTAATTTTTTTTTTAAATTTTTTCAATATAAAAATATATTTTGAAATTGTGTATTGGATATTTCTATTATTTTTCCACATTAAATATTATTGATTTTTTCAATATCTTCTCTTTAGTAAAAATGCCAGAATCAGCTTTTTCAGGATCAAAAGCCAGAGCTTTGTGAACTGCATGAGCTCAATGAACAGCTTGATTAAGTCTATTGTGAATGAGATGAGTGAATCATTATTTTACAAATTGCTGTTTATTAGTTCTGAAATACCCATAAATTTTTCCCAATTAAAAATTCATAAATGTCTTTGTAAAGTTCATATAATTCCTTCCTGACAGTAATTTAGACCATTGTTTCTTTGGATTTCGGGGCTTTAGATGCATTTCTGCATCAGTTGTTCAAGATCCTCCTTGAATAGTAGAAAATACTTAGGCTTCTCTTAAATTCTTCATTATGCTATTGATTGCAGTGTATTCTTGACTCCAGCTCAACTAGGTAATTAAAAAGTTCTCAGGTTAGGTATGTGAAATGTTTAATTAAACAAAATTCTTCAGTGTTGATCAGTACTTAAAAGCTTGGGTGAATCTGGCCTTGGTTTCTTCTCTCAGAGCAGCTTAAACAATACTTCTCTCTTAGTAAATTATGTCCTTGTCACTGATTACTCTACTTCTGGTCCTCTTCAAAGAGAATAGTGCTATCTTTTAATTTACAACTAGATCTCAGTACTTGGACTACAAAACCTGCTCATTTGAAGAAGTAATTAATGTCTGTGTCAGGAGACAGGATATTTATTACCAGGTTTAAGTTGTTTCATTAGAGGTACAGCTTGTTCCAAGGGAAAATAAAATCAAATAGACACTGTAACACTGAGCACTTTAATGCCCTAATGTTTATGTTCTTTGGCTCCTGGTCCTCGAAGGAATTCAAAGTGGTGCCAACAATAAGAATTGTGCAGCAAAGAGACACCTAAGCATAACAGGACCCACAGGAGACAGGGGTATCTCCTAAATCCCATATGACCCCAGAGCACCCTAAATTCCCTACTTGGACAGTTAACTCAGCTCCAACCAGAGCTACTCCCTGTGTGGCACCAACAGACACACGCCAGCAGTCCCTTGTCAACATCAGCTGGTGAAAAATACCTGAAAGAAAAACTGATGGGCTTGAGTGAACACACACTGTCCTGGTTCTGGTGCACATCCAGGAAATTAAGAATTGTCCACTGCTGCAAATACTGCACTGGGCCATATGGCACTTGGATCTGCACTGATACAGTCAATCTCTTACCTCCCATGCTTTGCCATTCTGAACAGGCAGTTGCACTCTTCTCCCCCACCACACACACATGTTCCTCCTGCAGCCTTGGCCCTGGGAAAACATTCATGTGTGTGCTGAGTCCTGAAACTACTGTGAACCCAGGAAAATAAAGATTGGCTTTTGGTTATGGGGTTTTGTGATTGGAGAAGAATCACTTACAAATCCACCCACATGCTGAGAGGAGCCAAAACTACAATCTCTGTCTCTTATGAGAAAAATAATTCAAGACTACAAATAGTCTGAGATTGGGAACAAATCCTGACCTACCTGTTGAAATTCTAACAGATCATATCCTTTAATCTGGGAGATTTACCAACTCTAATGTGACTTTTTCAGGCACAAGGAAAAGGAAGGTTTTTCCCAAGATGAAATCTATCACATCAGTGAATTCCATCCATCATGAGCAGATAAATGAGGCTCTATGGGGGGCCCACAGGTCAGCCCAAGCATCAGCTCTGCAGAGCTTCTCTGCAGCTCCCTCGTGTCTTCAACCCCTTCTTTACTTTTAAGGGTAATCCTTTTTTAGGGTTTCATACTAGAATTACTCTTGAATCTCTTGTATATATAATCTAGTTATGCATTTGCCCAAGACATAATTTCTGTCTATTTTCTAGAAGGAGTGGACATTAGTGGTTGGACTGAAAAGCAATTTTTTTCCCTACACATATCTATTTATCTACCTGAAACAGCAGCCTAGAGATACCTTTATTCCTTTCTTTAGCTATTGACCCATCCTCTCCTCAGATGTGACACTTGATAGCATCCTGGTCATGTAACATGGCACATAACCATTTCTACATTTTAAATTATTATTTTTGCACTCTTAAGTCCAGCAAACACAAAGAGAAACATGAATTTTAAAAATTCAATATTGCTTTCAATCACATTTTTTTTAATTTGGGGGAAATAATGTCATAATATATTAAAGGTTTCACAACCTCACAGCTGACACATGGATTAAAATGTGACAGCCTAAGTGCACAGACATTGACTTGACATCTTCAGATCACAGTAAAGTAATACAGGATCTAACCTGAGACATCACATTTAAATTCTGCACTAAGTCAGATGGCACTGAGGTCTGGAAGTAGCAGGTATTAAAATGATAAATATTTGCACATGATGTGTATGGTCTCTGTACAACAGAGGAATAATAATTTTCATTTTTGTGCTGAAGACTAATAAACTTAATTATTCTAAGAAAGTTCCTAAAGATTTTCAGTGATCACATGTGATCACTGTCTTTCAGAAAAAGGATATTCTTACTTTAAAAAGTTTTAAGACACAATTCTGAGCCACAAGTAGCTATCTAAAAAATAACTTTGGAAGATCTACTCCTTTTAATCTGCTCAAGGTTATGAAAACATTTCTATTTCTACTGAAAACAGTTTCAGCAATTTTCAAGCCAGGCTCTGATAAAGTTCCTTTTATATCACTACTGAAATATGGATTTAATATGTTACACCTGCAGTCAAGTATTTGCATCACTCCTGTAATTGCTGTGGATGGTCACTAATACTTAAGGCTCTTGCTAAACCACTAATTTTAATGATCCAGCTTACAGGCTGTAAATCAGGCTCTTCCTCAAGTGTCTAATCAAATCAAGACCTAAAAGAGTAGCTGGATCTGCATTTCTTGAATTCCTTTAATATTATGGTAGTAACTTGAAAATTATAATATCAAATATTATTTTGCCATCCTGTAACTCCTTGTATAGAAACCCTGAAGTGAGCCAGAGGGAAAAAAATTAAACTTGAAAATGATCCTTTATTGTCCATCATTATTCATTATTATTTTAGAAAATTATGCCATAGTGGTTATAAGATCATATGTGTCTATCTAAAATCAGAAACATTGAGTATTATTTTCAAATATGATTTTTAACTCCCTGTGAAGCTGAGGTTCCTGAAGAACCTTAGCTAAAATTTCTCTTTTTTTCAATTCCTCTGAAAAATCAAGGTGAAAAATGTCAACATTTTCACTTAAGTGATATTCCAAAGATTGCCAGGGTACGTAACGGTGTTGATAGTACAATCCAGAAGTTCCCAATTCTTTTTTTGCCATGAATTCTCATCAACTTTGACAGGTACTGCATTCAGTTGTTCAATGTTACTTTGTTGAGAATATATTTCAATATTCATCAGAACATTTCTGGACTGAGCAATAAAAGTTGCTAATTTGTTTGTAGGAATTTGATTTTGTTTCTTATTCTAAAATAGATATTCAGATCTTGAGACTACATCTTTCCCTAACAAATTACAAACTTCAGTGTGTGTGTGAGCAAAGCCAGCCTATTTCCTTTGTAACTCCCTTTCAACATAGAAAATATAATGGGTATTAACATTGAACACTCACTATGCTGCACCACTTTTAAAAATTCTGAGAACCTTATTGGTAACCTCATGTTCTATCATTAGAATCAATTACTGTTCAATTGACCACAGAAAATAAAGGTCTTGATATACCCTCATGCAGAAGATGAATATAAGCTTCTCTCAACATATTATTCCTAAGTGTAGTGTCTATTTCTATTAGGATTCCTGGAATGTGATGCACTTACAGGAAAAGAATGGACCATTGACTGCAAGAGCAACCTTTCCTGTATCATGGTGCTCTTCACAGATTTGTCAGCAAGGGCAAATGCTCTCAGCTGAGATAGGTTCCCTTACATCTGGAACAGGTTCACTGTGCCTTCATTTTTGAGCCGCACACAGCAATGGCATAAAAGTCACATTTGCTGGTTTTAAGTAGCTCCCAGTTATATGGATGAATTATTGTTATTTTTTCACTTCATCCTTTGTACAGCACAGAAGATAAATATAAATAAAAAGCTCTTGGGAATGTTTTTTTTCTATAATTTCCCATTATCAGAAGTGAACATTAACAAATCTCTTGTCTGGGTTATTAAAAGAAAGTCGGGAGCTACATAACCATGGAAACACAACTTCCAGCCCCCTCAAGCACATGACTACTCCAAGCCATGACAGGCAAAGCCCTGGCAGCAGGAGCATATGATCCATTGGATCTGCTGACATTCTAGGCATTTAATTTTGCTTGAACTTATGCACAGTGGAGTTTTTTATTATTAGAGTTGGTTTTTTTTAAAGGAAAATACGAACACATAAAATTATAAAGAGGTTTTTCCATTAACTCAAATGAGCTTTCTGTGTGTTTACCATGGGCTATGCTCACACCTGGGGACCTGACCACAGATATTTGGGTATTTGAACAAACATGCAGTGAGACACAGTTCTGGTCCTAAGGATCCTACAAATAAAATATTCAAAGTATGTGAACAGAAAAATGTCCTCTTCTGACCACATCTTTAAATACACACTATAATGACTTCTTTGGAAAACCAAGTTGCTTTACTGAGTCAATGCCTAAGTATTACAGGGGTTTTCTGAGGTCCCAGGAGGAGGGAATGACAAGACAGTTGACTCCATGCATCAGAAGGCTTGATTTATTATGATATGATATATAAGATATAAAAACTATACTAAAGGAATAAAGCTAGAGATTTCACTACTAAGGCTATGCTAAGAATAGAAAAGAATGTGTAAACTGAAGTCTTCTCAGCCCGAGACGGGCCGAACAGGTGAATTGTGATAGGCTCTTAATTGCAAACAGTCTGACGGGGCCAATCACAGATTTCTCCCCGTTGCATTCCACAGCAGCAGATAAGAATTGTTTACAGTCCGTTCCTGAGGCTTCTCAGCTCTCAGGAGAGGAAAATTCCTAAGTAAAGGATTTTTCATAAACTATGTCGGTGACACCTAAGGATCCTAAGGATGCACAGAAAGTCTGCCCTGGTTTTGAGCCCTGAGTCTCTGTTTCCCAAGTGCCACTGTTGCCTCAGCAACAAAGCCGTTCCGTTTTCCTCAAAGAGACGCGGTGCGTCTTCTGCTCTGCTGATCAGGTGCTTTTCACAAGAACATATTTCACCACAAATTTAAAAGTTGTCACTATCACACTCTTTTCACTCCTCCACAGGGAAGACCACAACCAAAGATCTTCACAAATGTCTTGGGAACAGCTGTTATCTTCCCAAGCCAGGTACTCAGGGTGGTGACAGCGAGGTGTTGAAGCACAGTGTTATTGCAACACTTCTGCTGAAGCTAAACCTGCCATTTCACCATTTTCATTCCTGGAAAGTTCAGCTTCCACTAGGAAGTTCCTGACAGACCACCCTGTGAAAGGCTGTTTCCAGAATGAGGGCATCTTCCAGACCTAAAATTAGAGAGAGAATCTTGTTTGGGAATAGCTTCAAAGTTTTCTGCTCCTGTTGATGCAATTCTTAATGTACTCAGCATAGAAAAACCATCTTTGCATTCTAAGAGCTCCCTAGTCCTAGCACATTCCAATTCTTGTTCCCAGCAGTGTGACTGCATCACACTGCTGGGAACACTCCCATTCCCACTGGGACAGCAGGACATCCAGAGGCAGGCTCATGCCCAGCACATCCACTCATTGGCACTGTCAGGAGCCCCACTCTTTTTTCTTTCTAGACACACCTTCAGCATTTTTACCAAGCACAGATTCCACAATATGCATATAATTTATCAAATAATCCTCAAAGACACATGAAAAGTTTCTCCTTGGGGAAAGAAAAGAACTGCTCATGATGCTGGATGATCATGTTGCTTACAGCAGCTTCACAAGGGTTATTAGTGCAGTGGTGTGAGCATACACAAACCAGAGCAGAATATTGACACTGTTTTAAACAGAAACATCCCAGCAGTACCCAAGGCCTCCTGCAGGCTTTAGAGGAGGAGAGGATTATGAGGATTGGAGATTTCCTGAGCTCCATCTGCTTTCTGTGCTGTGAGGAGTGAAATGCCAAGATCCAAACTGGTGGCTGCAGGTTTGTTTCATCATCAGGGTCCTGTAATGGGATGTCCTCTGTGAAATGTGACTAAAGCTTTGCTTCCTGGGATGTACATATACATATATACATACATACATACATGCTTGCTGGTCACATCCCTTCCAAGCAGAACCCCACTTGCCCACAGAAGTTCCTGACATAAGATTATTTCAACAAAAAGGTAAATATTTGGCTCTGGGGGCAGCCCATGATGCCTAAAATATCTGCTTGGAATTTCTGTGCTCTCACAGTGCTGCTGAAAACCTGCAGAGGGGAAGTCACTTGGCCTACAGTCAAGTGTCCATGCAGGGTAGAAGAAATCACTAGGAAATATCAAGGCTGTTCATTCACTTGTCATCTAAATTAACTACCCTTCTTCTGATGATGAGAACAAGATGGGCCAGGGCTGCTGTGCTGTGTATTTTATATTTCAGTTCATAAATGAAAGCAGAGACTCAAGAAGTGAAAATCCTGAAAACACAACACTGAATATTATTCCAGGCAGTTCCCTGCATCAGCATGCTTTGTTCTCCTCGTGTTAAAGGCAAAGCACAGTAAGCTGAGAAAGCAGGATCTAAATGTCTAGAAGGAGACCAGGCAACTGGGTACCTGCTCTTCCTGTTTGATTGCATTTTCTGAAGTTACAAAGTCTGTTTATGTAACTAAATCTGAATTGAGCCTGCTAAGTATGAAAGTCTTGATTCATAAATGACAAGTCTGGCAGATCTAATGCAGTGTGAGCTGCTCAGCTCCCAGGTAACTGTGATCTTCCACTGCTGCAGGCAGACCTGCTCTGCTGTCAGTGCTAGTTCCCATGTCAGCCAGCTGGAGAAACTCCTTGGACACATCACACTGCCAGCTGGAGTGCAAGAACACTTTCCTCTCGTGAAGTTAGAATGTCAGCTTTAAACAAATAGACCTGTAGCATTGTTAGGAATCCTGTCCAAAAT
Organism: Serinus canaria; assembly: GCF_022539315.1. Classification (NCBI taxonomy): domain Eukaryota; kingdom Metazoa; phylum Chordata; class Aves; order Passeriformes; family Fringillidae; genus Serinus; species Serinus canaria. The sequence continues at coordinate 10,914,493 of NC_066314.1, forward strand.
GAGCAGATGTAATTACATCCACCTGCAAGAACACTGTGCCAGCCCAGCTCACAGAGGCTTCTGCTCAGGACCATCACTGAGCCAGGTGAGTGTTAGGAGAGGGAGGCAGGTGAGGCTTAGGAGAGGGAGAAGGGCAGCACAGGTGTTCTACATCAGGCACTGAAACACGGCTTCAGGCCTGCAAGGGCAATTTCATCAAGAGCCACCACATTGGTAACTATAACTATGTGGGTTTTTTAACCCCATCAGCTGCCTGATGCCATTTTAATCATCACTTATTGCTCTACCTCATCTTAAAATGTCTGCTGGGCCCCCGTGTGCTACAGCTGTTAAACTATTAACTGATGAAGGAAATTTAATTTGCCCTCCCTCTTCTCCAAAGCAGCTACCTTTCTTTTCTTTATCATGCTGCATAAGCCTTTTACTTGACTATTAAAAAAAAGCCAGGTAAATTCCCATTCTTTAATTAAGTTCATCCCAGCAGTCACAGAAAGCTGTCAGAGTTATTACAAGACTGCTGTATTTTTGCACAACAGACATTAAAAACAAATTATCCAGTATTGTAAATTCAAGGTTCCAAGAAGCATGGGCACAAAATCCAAGTTTTTTGGACAACTCTTCATCATCAAATTGTTTAGCACAAATTGAAAAGATAACAGGAGAGCATCACTACTGCCCATTTTAATGTTTCTCCAGGATTTGTGGCAGAAATGGGTGCCCTTATGGTAACAAAGCACCCTTAAGTAAGATGTGGGAGTTCATCTCACTCCTATTTTTCCATGCAACTGAACAGCTGCAGTTAGGCATCCAGAGAGATGTTGGTTGAACAGAAGGGCATGGTTTGATTATAAGCACTTATGGGGCAATACTCTTGGAGAAGAGGTAGGCTTGACTGGTTTTGACTTCTTGAGATTCTTAATCTATATTTAGGCAAGATCTGAGTGATCAAAGGTCTTTAAAACTGAGGCTTAATGAAGAAAAAGACATTATTAAGACTACTCCCTTTATACTCTAAGCCTTCTTGTCTGGATGGAAATACAAAACAAAAATAAAACATAGAATTTAAAACAAAGAATCGAAGGAAAACTTGTCTCTTGGTCATGCTCCTTTATCTCCACAGATGTGTTAGATACCTTTTCATTTGTGAAATTTAATTACCTGTGTATTTTGGCTTGATCCTTGAAATACCCTATTTTATTTTTTAGACTCTACAATTATATCACTTCAGCATTTACCACATCATTAGGGCTCCACTGCTGTCAGAGCTTGACTTGGCCAGAATTGTCATAGGTTTGGCATCAACACTGTTGGAATTCAGAAATGTTATATAATCTAAAAAGTAAATTATTTAAATGCATTCATACACATATATTTAAATAATTACTCATATGCATGATGTAGTCCATCATACTAATGAATAAAATATCAGAAGGCATCTTGGAACACTAATTGATTTCTATTTATAAAGACATTTATGTGTCTTAATATATATACTAACTTTTATACATACATATATATATATATAACAAATATATATATATATATATATAACACAAAATCTTTGTTTTTCTCAAATCATCCTCTTGCCACCTGTTTAACCATTTGTATCTTCATCCTGAGTACTATTTAATCAGAAAGCTGATGCAAAAGCCATGCCAGAATTGATATTAATTTTACTGCCTAGGAGGTACTAATGTATAGTAATATACCAGGTATCTGACCAGCAGAAGGGAATGATTCTAGCCCCAGAAAAGTTCTGTCTTCTTCATTTTTATTTCCTGTCTATCACAGGACTACACAAGAAGTTAGGAGTGTCAAGCCCCAAGACACATGAGTGCCCAAATGAAAACAGAAGCACTTGTTGCCATCCTTCTCTGCTTCTGTGTAAGACAAACCATGTTCTTGTTTCTCCCAAAGAGATCAGTCTGTCACTGCTGCACAGAGTGGCTCTTCAGAAGAGCCAGGCAGACCTCACTGGCTTCTTGCAGGACACAGTAATGGACCCAAACCTCCAGCAATCTCACAAGGGGCATGCCTGTCTTTACAGCATGTTAAGAAAAAAATCTAACTGAAAGACATTTCTAAGAAGCAGAACTTAAAATGAAATCCTATTGATGAGCCACAAATTGGAATATAAAAAAATACATGCTTTTATTTAAGTCATTAGTCATTGTGAGAGACCAGAAGGATTGCTGGCTCAAAACATTTCAGGTGCATGTGTGGGGAAAGGGGCAAGTCAAGACTTTCCCTGCAAGGAGTGCTCTGTTTAATACATCCCACCTGTATCCCACCTGTGCACACCCCTGGCGTTCTGGAAGCAATGGTCCACACCCCACCTCAGGCATCCCTAACCCAGCTCCTGAGTGGCCACAAAACCAGAAGTCCCACCTGGGGGAAGGGCCCAGGAAAAGCTAAATTGGAAAGCCCTAGGAAAGCTAAATTGGACTTAAACCAGGATGCAACACAACTACATGTTTTGACCCTACTTTCTTGTGGCTTTTTTGTCTGTCATAGCACCACTGGTAGCAGATGTGGTAGCTATATTTGCTCTTTTCTTTATCTCTTGTCTTTTCCCTCTAATTTCTTCCTCTCAGAGTTTGAGTAACTTAAAGATGGATGGGTTGGAGTTTGCTAAATTGAGGGAGCTTCCCTTTGTTAAGTTAATGCTTTGTGAAATGCTTCACGTTGATTGAATGTTGCTTTAAACTTTTGCCAAAGTTATCTGATTTCCTAAAGCTTGCAAGTGAAGTTTTTGTTGTTTTGCCTTCTTGATAATATCTTGCTGGTGTTTCCTCTTGTGTCCAACTCAGGGTACATAAAAAGCCTGTAAGGCCTCTAAGGGTCTTGGTGAGGAATTCTGGGCCTTACAATCTTGAAGGTATCTGTGTCACTCCCATGAAGCACCTCAGTGCCTAAGAGGATGAACAAAATGCATTACTGGGTTTGAGGGAGGAAATGACATATTGGATATGAAGAATTATCTCTGAACCACAGCCCAGTGCCCCTCCACTGCTGAGTGTGTGAGTGGCAGGTGACCCACTACAGAGACCTCACATAAATCCAGCACAGACAGAGTGGGCTTTGCCAGCCAGGAGCTCCTGGTGCTGGGAAGAGTGAGAGCTGGCAGCTCAGATCCTGCTCCTTTCCCTGTGGCTGGGGCCATGGCATGGAGCTGCACCAGAAGGAGAAGTGGATACTGTCACTTTCAGGTACCTTACTGTGCCATCTGCAGGTGGGGATCAGTGCTCTTAGCGAGCTTGGTACGTGAGGACCATGCAAAGATAAAAAACAAAAAGTCTCAGAATTTGATTATGCCAAACAGATTTCCAGGCAGTCAGACAAAGTGCTTGTGCTCCCTTGAAATACTGGCTATGTGCTCATTTAATTACCATGTAATCATTTTTAATGAGAATTAGAAATTTGGTTTATTCTTAGTCACTGAAAAAATTTCTGGTACTATTGATCTAAACAAAGAGAAGAAATGAAAGAACCAAACACATACTAACAACTAATGTCTGTGTTTTTTTGCATTTTCCATTCAAACACAACTCATGTTTCTATACACAAAACTTTTATGATCACGGGATAATTTTTGTCATCACTATATGTGGTTTTTAATGGGATATTCTTCATAGCATCTAGTAACAAATGCACAATTATCAGCCTCCAAAGGTTTTGTAAAGTAAGTACTGCCAATAACAATTAAGTTGATAATGCCTTCTGAATAAGTGACTATCTAGATCTGATGACCCAAGAGTTAAATATTAACTGAGCAGATTCAAAGGTCAATATTCTCCTAGAACACCAATAAATCCCAGTGTTCTTCACAATAAAAATGATGCACCTAATACCATATATACTGAAATTTCTTGCCTGGATGCCCCAATCTCTCTACTAACCAAATAAAGGGTGTTCAAGAAAAAGGGAAATCTTTATTATAGGTGTGAATAAAGAGCAAAAGGTGCAGTAATCCAGGCCAGGATCCATATTCCATTGTATTGTTTAAAATAAGAAGTCGGTTGTTCTAAAATATGCCAGGAAAAGTTTCCATCTGTAATCAGTCTCATAGGTGGAATATATATTCACAAATTTGTGTAACATATAGCACAAAAAATAATTGCTGCACTTGTAAGAGGTCCAATAAAAGATTTTATTATGCATTGAGTCTCACTCTTACTTAAGGGTGGAACTGAAAGCAAAACAAAATCTTAAGTCAAAATTTGCTTTAAGCCTTAAATCAGCTGCTTCCTTAGTGACTGTTATGAGATCAAAGAGATCAGCCCAATTGCACAGTGAAAAGCAAAGTGATTAACATATCTTTATTTGATTGATTAAGCATGCTAAATAGATACTTCCACAGATAAACTGTGTCACCATCAGGCTCTAAGAGAGCAGCAAAATGATCCTCCTCATAATTTGTGCTTTAGAAGCAAATAACCTGAGGAAAATCCTGACCCAAGTGATGGATTTCAGCTCATAGACTGAAAGCTGTGTTTTGCATATGGATGCAAGGATGGGAAATGTAAGAATGGAAGGATAAATAGTGTAAGTAAACATGTCAGCAGGATGGGAAATCCCATTCCAAGAAGAGGAAGATTCAAAATGTTGTATGTACATACCTTAACTAGTGATTTCATGAGTTTTATTATATATCTAACAAGACTCACTGCAAATTTTTTTCACCCATATAAAGTTTTTCAGCACAGGGTAAGATTCACCCTTCCAAAAACAAGCTTTTTCAGGCTCTGGGAATTTTTGGGGGAGGGTATTTTGTTTTTGCATGTGTGTTCATTCGTCCATTATTTCTTTGTACAATTTCCCTGGAATATGGGCTATGAGCTAAATTCAGATAAACAGATTTTTTTACCAGAGTGGCATCCATAACCTATATGTCAGAGTGCATGATCCAATAGCAGTTAAGGGAATTTTCAAATATTTACTTGTATTGCTATATTTTCTCCTGTGTATGTGCAATGTTAAGAATACATCTCATTATTTATTTTTACACTGCTTGACACCAATTTTGTGGGGGAAAGAATGATAAATTTTTCTTATTTGCTCACTCTAGCTACTGATATTTAAATGCAAATCATCTACTCTTAGCTGGATTGTTATTCTTATCTCCCTGAACCTTGTCTTTCTTGTATTGCTCATTTGTTCTGCTTTACTATCAGTCAATTCTTTTTTTAATTCCTAGAGGCAAATTCCCTCAAGCCTGTTCTGAGATGTACAGTAGTAAATATTCTCTTCTCTCAACTGGTAGAGCCATTCGTCTACATTTCAAATCTCATGCTGCTGGAAACTGGAAAATAATCAGAAGATTTGTTTACATATCACTGCTCTAAAGTTCAAACCATTATAATAATAAAGTCCTATCCAGTATTCATAGAGACAAAATGTCAAAGAGAAAATGTGGACATATCATGTATTCAGAAGACTAAATCTCAAACAATATTGTACTAGGGGTAGGGAACAAAAGCAATTTTGAAGTTCAATATTTCAGAAAATGTAGGAGATGAACAGCAGGCAAAGGTCTCTTAGTCATGTATATTTTTTTTTCTTGTGCTAAAATCCAAAATCATGAGACTGAGCAGAGAGACAATGCCATGAAAACAGTTTGGTTTACTTTTACACTTAGGAATGTACTGCCATAACTTAATTTCAATTTCCAGTGAGAAAATTTTATTGGAAACTGACATTTCTGAACACTTGCAAGATGGAAAATATACTAGCAATAACATGCATAAGGGCATGAGTTTGATGATGGATTCTTATGAGTTTACCCAGATTGCTTTATAAAATGTTTAGGAAAACTGTAGTGAAGACTAAAGGGATATTTCTTCTTATTACAGACAAAATAGATTTAAAAAGTAAATACTATTTGCTGCTGATTTTATTCTTTTAATTAAATTCAGTACTCATGGAAAATGCTAAATAACGAAAATTTTTCTACATTGAAAAAAATGAAAACAGCCATAAAACAGCTTTTCATGCATAGCCCCATCAATGCCTTTCTCCATTAACAGACCTTCCTGATCAGGTTTTTGTGTGATGTGTCTTTTCATGCGATGGCCCTGCTCGAGTGGGATTGCTGCTCCAATTGTGACCTCCAGAGGTCCCTCTGAAGTTCAGCCTTTCCAGGGCTCTGTGAAAGAGCAATAATGTGTTGGTGACTTTCTGAGAAGGCTGCCTGTCTACTGTGGTCTTCCCAGAGCCTATTAGGGTCTGTTCTTGTGGATCACAAAACTGCCAAGAGATTTTAACAAACTTCCCTCCTCTACAACCTGTCAGGTTCAGACCTCAGTACAGGAGAGCCATTTAAGCACATGAGTAACTTCAATATTTAATCAGAGCCACTAAATCAAGCCTGCAAGGTTTTTACTGATTTCCTTAATTGGGCTATTGATATGCTTAAAATTATGCATTTTTGTTTTTATCCAGACCTCAGTTTTGTCCTGAGTTTCCTTCAAGCTGAGCCCAAACACAGGCACTGGCTGTCCAGAGGGGTCAAGTACAAGGCTTGAGTCCCCCTCACTCTTCTAATTATATCTTTAGGTTGTTTTCCTTCTTTTTATATTTGTCATTGCTTAAACTTCAATACCTTTCTAAGGAGAAAGTCCTCTCAGTGTAATGCTGTTAACTCCCCCCTCCCAGAGAGTTTCATTCTTCACTGCTATTCCTGGCTTATTGCACATAGAGCCTTGCAGCCAAGCAGAGAGCTGACTCCTGGAGAGAGTTGGGTTTTTTCATCATCAGCTCATATGGGGTTATTCTTTGTAAGGTCAATATTTCTGCCTATGGCCAGGGTAAATCCTCAAATGTTATTTAAATTCCTTCCATCAGCTTCTTTCTCCTATAAGTTCAGGGATAGACTTTTCAGCCTGGTTCTCCTAGTAAATACATTGTTTTATTTAAGTGGGAAAAAGGAAATCTGAGAGTGTATTACCACTTCATCTCCCTGTATGGATTAATAGCTAAGTAGTAGGATTAGCTAGAGAGCTAAGGATGGTGCCACCTGTGACACACTGGAAGTTTTTTTGTAGTCCAGAAATGTTTCTATAAACCTGGTCCTCTGGGGCCAGGTTTTCTCCAGCCTTTGCTGTTTTAAAACAAGATTATCTTCCCTGACTCCTGTAAGATTGTAATTGACTAGCAAATAAAGTAATTCAGAAAAAAATCGTCCTTGATTTTACTCACACTGAAAGAAATACCAGTTATTTTCTTTTTCACAGTATAAACTTATACTTGAGACCTTGGTTTTGCTTTCAGTTAAACACATGTTTTGAAAAAATAAATACTAAAAATAAATACTAAAAAATCCCAAAATCTAATATTTTCCATTTGTTGCCCAATTGCTAGTTTATTTTTATGTAATGAAGAGCTGAATAGTAGACAATTATTTCATTATGTCTCTGAAGAAAAATAGCTTATGAAGTATTCTGGAGCAATCTTCAGCTAGGGAACTAGACCTTAACAGGGCTTGGATACAACCAGAATCTGACAATCAAAAGACAATACTTCATAAATTTTCTACATTTTTCCCCCAGGAAACTACTTTAAAAGGAAGTTATAATCTTTCTGATTGAATTGCCTCAAATCCAACTTCTTTTTTTTTTTCAATCATGTAGAGCAGGGAAAAAGTCAGAATCTTAATACTTCCACTGCAGGTTTTGTGGTAGTGCCAGTCCATTTTCTCAGGAATTTGTTCAGATGTTGTAGGAGCTGGCAGCAGTATAAAGCAGATCACTGTGCAGGTCAGAGTGCTTTCCAGCCATATTCAGGGTTTAGATGACCTTTTCTCAGTGCCAATGATGGTGAATTTAATCTAATTAGAAATTTCAGGTGCAGAGGTAATAGGTCACTGGTGAATTGTATGGAGAGTTTGTGCAAGACAGAGGTTTCCTAGCTGTTTTCACTGTATCTAATATAGATAGATGGGCAGTGATTGTGTTCAGATCAGATTTAAACTGAGTGAGTTGAAGAGGAGGCTTCAAAGTCTAGACCTAGAGTTATGTAGGTTTGGTTTCAATGATCACATTCTCCAGGCTTACCTTGTAAGGTCTCTGCCACCCCAAATCAGTAAAATTTTACTTTTATGATGTTCTTCCCATGTCTAAAGCAGAAAAAAAGAATCAGGGTTTTAGTTTGGACACGTCCTAAGTGTGATTCCTTAGGAATAGATGGAAATTTTAATATATGCATTTCATATTTGGGGAATTAAAATATCACTTTTTGTTTTTCAATCATCTTTAAATGCTAAAAATTTGCTCTCCATTTCCAGTTCCTTCTTGGGTCACATCAATGTCTTTTTGGAGCCCAGTCTCTTTCAAGCACTTAACATTTACTTGTTTTCTTCAGTAATCTAAAATATGGATTAGATTTCAATTCACATGTTAATATTGTGCCAGTTTCTTTGAAGATCTACTCCAATCTTTCATCCATTTTTGTCCTTATGTGAGCTTGCCGTGAGAAAAGAAATGCCTGGCTAGTCAAGTGATATTAAAATATAATGCTAATAAAGATAAACTATTGATCTGAAATATGCAACTTTCAGATGTCATCTTCTTTTCATTTTTCTTCCCTGCAGCATCCTTTCTTGGTCCCACACCACTAATTTAGCTGATAGGCTCAAGACTCTTGGGGTTCACTGATGGTGTTTTGCAAAACACCCATTTCTAAGAACACAATTACATGAATCAGTTGGGTCTAAATGCAATAAAGATTAGTGTCTTCCTTCTGAAAACTGGCTTAGGAGCAGAATTTCATTTAGAGAGAAAAAATACGGCATTTTGCTATTAAAATAAAAAGTTTTTACAGTATTTTAATGCATGAAAACCGTAGTGGTATTGAGCCTTTTTTAATGGAAATAATGTTTTGAGAGACCTCTAAAGGGGAGGATGACTTAAGTGAATATTTTGCAAACTCTATTGTCTCTGGGAATGAAAAGATGAAGTCTAGTGACAGCCTAAATAAATATGCCTTGAGAGGTTATTGGGATCAATACAAAGTTACCAGGACTCCTATCATTTTGTCAAAGGGATGCTCTATCCTTTAGCAGCAGAGAGCACATTTTATGATCACTGCGCTTTACAGCAACACAAGTACAAGAAAGAGTCACCACATTTCTACTTTGTTATGCTTTCAACTTCAACTAGAAGGCCAGACACTTTTACTATATCTTAACAAATTCATGTCAAGAATATTCACAAGCCAGCTATTTCAAAATAAAGGCCTCATTGCTTGAATACCTCGCTCACTTTGCTGCAGGTTAACTGCTTCACAGAATCTTGGTTATTCTTTCTTGATGTTCATAAAATGCTGCCCTGTAACCTTGAAATGAAACGGTCAGGTGAAAGGAAAGCCATCAATTTGTTATAAAACTATAGTATTTAAAGTCCAAAAAAAAAAAGAAAAATAATTCATTGGGGCAAATCAAGGTTTACTTGCTTTTGATATTTTCCATTTTTTTCTTCTGGCCCTTTTCCAAAAGGAAGTAGAACGCAGCAAGAAATAAAGAATGCTAAATGTTGAAGTAGTAATTGTATTAAGCTTTGTCAGAGCTCATTTTTTCTTAACTTTCCATAATGCCATTCATCTGAATTAATCAACTCACAGAGTGTGGTTTGTGTTTTAAAAAGAGCTTCTCTCCCCCCTCCTCCCCCCGAGGTACAGCTCAGAAACTGGCAATTGAAAACAGATACAGAATGCATTAGTGGGATGAAGTTGGCTGCCTCAACAAAAAATTCAGATTGACACAACAATTAGGCAAGGCTCTCAAGTAGTTCCTGTGTCAGATACAGTTTCTCAGCTGGATTTGAAGAGGGAATGGCATAAAACCACTCTTGCTAGAGACAAACCTGGGATCCTGGGGATCAAGTGCTTCCTCAGCCATTTTGCAGATGCCTCCAAGCTGGACAGGAGGGTAGGAGGGTCCTGCAGAGACGTGAACAGCTTGGCCAAAACCAATTGCATGAGGCTCAGTAAGGCCAAGCACCTGGTCCTGCATTTGGGTCACAGCCACCCCAGGCAGTGCCACAGGCTGGGGCAGAGTGGCTGCAAAGCTGTCTGGTGGAAAAAGCCCTGTGGGTGCTGGTCAACAGCAGCTGAACATGAGCCAGCTGTGCCCAGGGGGGCAAGAAGGTCAGTGGCATCCTGGTGAGGCCACAGCTCACATCCTGTGCTCAGTTTTGGGCCCCTCACTCCAAGAAGGACATTGAGGTGCTGGGATATACCCAGAGAATGGTAACAAAGCTGGTGAAGCATCTGGAGCACAAGTTTGATGAGGGGCAGCTGAGGGAGCTGGGGGTGTTTAACCAGGAGAAAAGGAGGATCAGAGAGGACTTTATCACCCTGTACAGCTCCCTGAAAGGAGGTTGTAACCAGGTGGGGTCAGTCTCTTGTCCCAACAACTAATAGAACAAATGGCCTCAAGCTGGGGGAAAGGAAGTTTAGATTGGATAAGAGGAAAAATTTCATACCCAAAAGGGTTTTCAAGCATTGGAACCGGCTACACTTCTAAGTGGGAGTCACCATCCCTGGAGGTATTTAAAAGCTGTGTAGAAGGGGAATTTACAGACATGACTTAGGTCTGGACTTGATAGTGCTGGGTTAAGAGCTGAACTCAATGATTTTAAAGGTCTTTTCCAACCTAAACTATTCTGTGATTCAGTGATACTTCCTTAGCAACAACTTGCAACCTTTGATTTACGTAATTAATGCAATTCCTCTTGCCACCTGCATAACATGACAAACAACTCACAATCATTTTCAAAAAGCTTTACAATACATTACCCTGGAGTGGTGGCTCTCCAGACTAACACAGGTGAAAATCATCTGAACTGTGGTAAAATACTGAAGGATATTTGTGGTAAGCAGGGTTTATATGCATTTCTTCCAGCATTTCTTGAATCATTACAGGGATCATTCACAGTCAGTGCAAGGTTTTGTCAGTAATTTTCTATACTTTCTTTTACAACTGTATAAAAAGATATTTGCCCTGCTACAACATACATCTCTGCTGAGGAATTTTGCTGCAGAACCTAATTGCTATATTATGTTCTCCATCACTTCTATGATACCTCAGGGAAGAATGGATGAGAAATTTATAACTGCAAAAGGAATCTCTTCACCCCTTTGGGCAGCTAGATCTTGAAATAGTTTTAAATGGTATTTCAGGCATTATTACTTTAGGAGTCATCTTCTTTCTAACTACATCTGGTACTCACCCATCACTTGCCAGTCCACCAAAGGAGTAGTGGAGTCCAAGTCCTTTTTCACCTTAAAACAATCCAATATGAAACAGTTAAGAGTGTTTTCATTAGGTCTTTATTACAACTCAGTTAATGATTTAAAATTATACTGAGGTAACTGGCAAGATTTTAATTCTGTCAGCTCCATGAGGTTTTATCTCAAAATAAAATTCATACCAGAATTCATTTGGGCAAAGTCAACAAGCCCATTAGGTTCAGTTGTTTTAGCAACTCAGGAACCTGGTGTTGTTTTTGTGAAGATAGTTCCAAGCTGAGTTTCATTTTTCCCACACTTATGTTGTGCCCCCTGACCTGGCCTTATCTGGTGCAAATCTGAAAACACTCTTCTTCTCAAGCCTTATGGTAGAGTATTTAGAGCAAAACAAAATATATTTCTGGTTCAGCACTAGTGAGATTGTCAACACGGTGACTCAAAAAGAGAACAGGAAGATGCTGACTATTCAGGAGAGAAGAATTCATGGCTTTGTGATAGTGTAATTCTTTTGTGCTTGTTTAGTTCAAATCTTTGCCACAGGAAAATCACCTACTCAACAGAGAATATGCATTGTGTCCTTGAATTCATCTCACTCCTATGTATTGGAAACTCTCTGTGCACATCCACCCTCCAAGATGTTCTCTAGCACTCCTCACCAAACCTTTCAAAAAGCCTACAGATCATCTCAGGCTTCAGAGACACTGTTATGTATTTCTAGTAGTTTTGATTATTTTGCTACCTCTTCCTTCCAGATTATTTGGCTGAGTTGCCCATTTAGCTCTTTGCCTCAGATTCATCTAATCCATCTTTAGACATCTAATATATGAAAAGTCAACGGAGAAAAACAAACCACTCCCATGAGCCATTGGTGTCTTGGGTGGACTGAGTCATCCTCAGGGGTGCCATTCCTTCTCCTCTGTCTGAAGAAAGATGCTACAAAGACTGTCCATGACATGAAGACTCCTGAGCAAGGCACAGTAAGTTACATGCAATGCTCCAAATGGGAATTCTCACACCCTTACATGACTTCAGTTTCCACAGGGACAATAACATGGGGCTTTGGTTTGAGAGGGTTTTGGTAATACTGTAACACCATTTGTGCCTGATGCTTTGGGCACATCTTTCTGCATGCTATTATTGCATTGCCAACAACTTGTGGATTATAAAACAAGATAACCTGATGTGTAATATTATGTAATCAGAGCAGTGATAAGACTCAGGGAAACAGATGGAATTCTTGATTTTCTTTTCCTTCACAGGTATTTTGCTTTAATTTTCATGTCAGTATTGTCACTAAGTTTAAAGATCTGTTTTCTAATGGCTTCTTAGCAAAACAAGTACTACACTCTAATAGGCAGAGCTCTTTTCCATTCAACCCAAGCAACCAAAATGTCCATATTAAAATTTCTAACTTCAACTTTTCTGTGGTATGAGAAATAGTTTGAAGTAAAAAAGCAAAAATCCTTCTCTCTTATCCTTTCCAGATGCACTTGAAATGACAAGGAATGACTTGCATGTTGGTGGTAACAGAACAATCTCCACATACAGAATTTTACTAGTAGCTATCTGATTCTGGGGAAAAAAGGATGAGAGGACAGAACAATTTCATACCCACACCACAGAGCAGTGCTGCTGCAGTTTGAAGCCTGAAGGAGCAAGAAAACTTGTTCCATATACCCCAGAACTAGCCACTCATCCATCCCTCAGCTGAGCTGGGGTGGAGAAGGTAGGGCATGAATCCATACCAGAGATGGGTATTATTGGAATCACATCAAATGGAGACTAAACTGATGTCTAACTCTTTCATTCAAACCTTGAGAGTCCATCAAAAGAGTCACAGCACTGACCCCAGGTGAAATCCAATTTCTTTTTCATCACACATCTTTAATTTTCTGGACAGTGTCTCTGTCCCTCTTCCTGTTCCTGTACTGTCTGAGTGTACTTAGCTAAATTTATCTGTTCTTTCTTCATTATCATCAGGAAAGAGTCTTTTTATTATCTTTCACTTAACATCATTTTACCCTGATGAAAAATCCCACCTACATACATTCTGTGAAGCCTGGCAATGCCTGTTTACATACCATGCATCTTTTCTCTCCAGCTAATAAAGTGCTGTCACCAACCAGGTTTTACATCCCATCTGGCATGAACATAACACATTAACCACTTAACCTGAGCCTACAGATAGCAACTACTCTTCAGAATTATCTAAATATTATTTAATATTGTCATTTATACTAAAATTGAGTGGTAACACATTCCTGGCAATACTTGCTGGGGTACTGAATGCTTCTGGTGTTAGGACTGAGGGGGACAACCAGTGGCCATAGGACTTTGAATATTCCCAGAGTCCTCACAGTGTGCAGAAGCACTGCACTTAGGATGCCATACTGTGAGCAGGAAATGAAAGGCTGTGCATTAAAAATGCCAGGGGTATAACCTTTCTGACAACAAAGCAAAGATTCTTGCCTAATGTTACACTTCCGCAATAATTATTTTCAATATTAGCACATTAATTAACTTCCCACTGCATATAGTAGGTTGCTGTTTGGATATGATTTAGAACCTGTAACACATCTGTGTAGGTTTCTCACAGTGGGAACTACTTACCCAGTTTGGAATCAACAAGTTTCAAAGCTATAAGGTTGGTTTGTGTCCTGCTGATGTTTATCATTTCTATAGTCCATTTTTGCATTGTGCCCAGTGACAAAAGCTATATTTTATCTCTACCTAAAGGAAGAGATGCACAAAAAAGATGGATTTAGAGAGCTAATTGAGCACCTTGAAAGCTCAAAAGCACCTACACCTTGGGACTTAGAGAATCATGTAAGCACAGCCTGCTCTGGACAGTGCTCTTGGCCAGCCAAACCCAGCTGTGCTGCCGAAATTCTTTGCCATGTGACTGAAACTACCCTGCTTGCAAGGGCAAAGTGCTAATTTGCACATGCCCTGAGCATTGCTGAAGGGTCCCTTTTCAATGTGCCTGCAGGTCTCACCCAGAGCAAGGCTGGGTTATGAGCAGATTCTCCCTGAATTTCTGCAGTCACCTGGAGCACCTGACATCCAGGGATTACACTCTGGCCCAAACAGAGAAATTACCCAAATGAGCATCATAGGTAAATGTGGGATAACAATTCGAAAGTTTAGCACTCTGGAAGTGTGCCAGGAAGAGCATTTTTCACTATGCAAAGATCTCAGATAAATGTATGCAAATCTTCTGTGGTTTGGGTTAAAAAGAATGAGGAACAATGATTTCAGAAGGAGTTCTGGCAATCAGACACAGATTCCATTGCTAAATTCTCTCTCATAGATACAAAGATACACATAAACATTAATCTAAGCATTTTATTCTCCAGTCCCAAATTTGTCTCACTCAATTTGGCAATAGCACACACTCAGTGTGTGTCTGTTAGGAAATAATGTTCTCCCCTGTGCCTCAGCTTCCCCTTTCCATCAGTGGAAGCTACTGATCTAATATTTTTTAAATTTGTACACAGAAAAATGTTTTCAGGCTTAATATACCAAGATAAATAAATTACACAGAGATGTTTGCAAAAGAACACTGCATCAGTGCTGAGACATTCATCATAAAGAACAATTATAGCAAATACACTTTGAATATGAAGCCTGAAATGCTTATAAGTGTATAAATCTTCAGAACAAATCCTTTGAGCAAAGCTGCTGCTTTCACAAGAAACTGCTATGCAAGAAAATGAATGAGATTAAATTTTGTTTATGTATACAGCATACAATAATAATGTGGCTGCATTGGCTAAAAGCACTAATGACATCACATTAATTACTTTGAAGTGCTACATTGTCTCCCACTACAAGTGTTAAAGGTCTCCTAGATGTAGCTGAGTTAAGACAATTCTCCTTTAGTATAAAATCCATTCTTTAAAGATACACTTTTTGCGTTTAATATATTTCACATTCATGTGCATGTTAAATGAAAACCAAGAAGATACAATTACTACCTCAAAGCAGTTGAGTTGCATAAATATCAAGGAGAGAGTGTGTCACAAGATTATAACAAGAAGATACAGACAGACTAGTTCAGGCTGAACAGAAGGAAAAGTGTCTTAATAATGATAAGGTCTATTGGACCATGGAATAGTCTTTAAAGGGAAATAATAGAACCCCATTTCTGGAGATAGGTATAAACACACTGCAAAAAAAAAATGAAATTAAATATGGCAAGAAACAGTCCTGATGTGACTTAAGATGAATCAGTTTGTTTGTTGTAACTGGGTTTTTTTTCAATTTAAATTACCTGTGATTCATGGTGGACAAAGACAAACAGAAAACACACCACACAAGCACTGCAGACTTTTTAGGGATAGAAGGAGTTTAACAGATTAACATTTAGAAAACACATTTGCAGACCTCTCAGTCATTCCATGAAAGCACTTCATATACAGAATATGTATTGACAATAATGGATCATTCATATTTAAGTTTTCAAGTCTCCATTTCTTCTCTTCATTACCTACAGGCTTCTTTTAAAAACAAAACAACAAGGCAATGGACTTTCTGATATTTATCTCTCTAGATCTTGTCAAAGCACAATCACTATGGAAATTGTGTTGTTAATGAACTTCAAATTTCTTTCTTTTTTTTTTTTTTTGCCATGGATATTTTCTTCCTTATAAGCACTAAGCACTAACATAGAGAGTTGATAACATGCTTTGTTTTACTACGACTCATGGAAAAAACACTGAAATTGTAGTATTCTAATTGGAGGCCCTTGAGGTGAAGGCATACAGAAGTATTTTCCATTGGCAGAGGAGGACATTCATCTCTAGGAAAAGGAAAAAATCAGGGGTTGGCCAGAATGAGGTCAGTAACCATAAATTTAGTCTCCAGAAATGTTAAGGTCACAGTTGCTGGAAGGACTGTAGTTTGAACAGCCTCACAAATCTCTGTTCTAGTTATAACATTAACTCTTCAGAGAGGAACCTCTAAAGATTCCTCCCCCTTCCAAGTCTGGATCTGTTTCAGCAGACAGGGACTTAAAAGAAGTAGTGACTGACCTTGACAAACCCTTGAAAGCCATGTTCTAGAGAGAAGATGGCAAAGCACCACAATGTACAATATACAGATATCTTCAGGATGTCGCCCTGCCAGAGATCCTGTGGTACCCTGAAGAACACAGTAATTCCTGACAGTTTCCCATCTGTGCCTACAGATCCAGCATCAGAAACAGATTAAATATTTTAGCTAACCTGGCTACTATTCAGAATAGAATCTGCATATAAAATTGTGCATATAACTTTGTCTGATTGTTGAACAGCTCTGTCAATGCTTATTATCTCCAGAAACACAAAATCTGACCCTGGAGATGGGGCACATAAGGTGTCATGTCACTGAATGATGAGGTTATTTTGATACAAAAAGGATACCCAATCAAACATGAAGTTGAAGGTCTCCTAACCTGTCTTGCTACAAAACTAAAATACATGGCAGAAGCAAATGTTTTTGTCTGCTTTCTGCAGCTGAACTTCTGATTGTGCCTGTAGTGTAATGTTATCTGCTTTTATTTACACTCTGCTGCAATAGCATTTTAGTTCTACATTCTGATTCCCTTCCAAATGTAAAGGTTATCAGAATAGAGACTTCTTAAATAAAAATCCTCACCTTACTCCTCTACTTAATATGAAACATTGCCTTTTAGTGTGTAACACAGATTTTCTGCTCTGATTCATGGTTCTCAGGTGTATGACTTTATGTGCTCACATACACTTTCCATCACAACTTCAAGTACATAAAACCCAACAGTTCCATTATTCTGGCTGCTCTGATTCTCATCTCTCACCTTCACTAGCAAGACAGAAACAACATGAGCTAGTCCTTGTAGTTAGGTACCTCACATGCCCCTTTTCCCTTGAACAAGTGTTTTGTGTTCCAAATTTCCATGCCACATCCCCACCAGCTCCTGAGAGCAGCACATGCATTGTCTGCTTCCGAGTTTGGAACGCACTGATTGACAGACGTGCATGCTGGTCAACAAACCTGGGGCATTTTTGGCTTCCCCAAAGCAGAGGGCAGTAATTCACTCCTTGTATACTTGGCTGCAAGTTTTAATGACCAGCTGGTTCTTTATGGGGGGAGAGGGAGGCGGACAGATGGAGGAAGAAAGAGGCAGAAAATTCATTGTTGCTGTTGTGATCAATTGTATGTGGAAAACGTAACTTCACACTCTCTGTAGATAGAAAGCAGCTCACAACTGCAATCCAAAGATTTCTGTAACTGTAAAACGACAAATTATTTTACTTTTTATAATCAGCTGTGTTTTCTAAATATCTTTGCTATAGATACACAGGAAAATGAAGAGAAAGATTATTAATTTGGTGATACTTCCAATTAGAATGTAGGATTTAGAGTCATTATAACTTGTCCATACCTGGATGACAAAATAATCTGCCAATATCTGGTGAGATCAGTTTTTCAGAGGAATTCTAGAAGGAACCTGAGAACCAAAATATTGAGCTATGTAAATCTACTGCTTTGGATAAATTTTTAAAGACTCCAAATAATGTTATAATTTCCAGACTTTGAGATTTATGTTAGCATGTAGCTAAAACCCTAAGACAGGACTTAGAGAAAAGCATATAGGAAAAAAAGTAATCCTGAAGTTTTTCTTTTTCTCTTAAGTTTGAAGGCAAGTGGCTTGAGCAATTAGAAATACTCTGTTTGAGGGACGAAATTCCCGAATACAGGTGATATTTTTCTTACATTTATCCATCTGAAGTCAGATGTCCAATCTAAGCTGGTCATCTAGATTGACTTTGTAGGTGGAGAGAGGTCAGCATTCATGTCATCCTGCATTATTCACCTGAGAGCAATGAACTAGCTCTTCAAGGAACCTGCTGATTCCCACAGATAGTTTAGAACACACGGGTAATTCTGAAGTTCCTCAGGTTGACTAGATAACAACTAACCAGGCTGAGCACGTTGCACAACAAAAGATTTGCAGTCAACTGGAATGAAACACATAAAAATCACTGGAGCACTTTTGGTATGGAGGGGTCACCCTGCTCCTGGAAGGGAAGCAGAACCAAGGTGCAGAGACAGTGAAGGGCTTGGCCACCTCAGCATGGCAAAGGCAAAATGTAACACTTGAATACAAATCAATGTAAGCTTGAATCAAGAGAAGAGCTGAAAGCAGCCCAGCAGACACCTGCACTTCAGGCTTGCCACATTATTCTGCCTTACATTTGTGCAGGTGCTGCTTTACTTTGGGCCAGTCTCGAACTGCTGAGCCCCTGAGGGCTTGTCTCCAGAGTGCCACCCTGTACCACACAGAGAGGAGCTTCTTCATTTAATTCCCAGGAAACTGAGACCTTGCCATCTTCTCAGAGCACTTCGATGCACCGCAACCAGTTGTCTTCTTGAAATGAAAAAAATGCAGTAAAGTTGTCAATATCTTTCTACCTTTCTCCTCATCCCCATTCATTTACTAGTCTAATAGACAAACTACTTTCCTATGAAAGCAGCAAGTGAATGTTCATTTCCTCCTTCTAACTAGGAGAACTTTTGAATGGCAAAACAATGTCTTGCCCGTCATCTGTGCAGATCCAGATTTTTATCAACAGATTTTAAACAATCTATTACTAAGCATCTATTATGTTAAAGCAGCTGTTAAATGAAATCCATCTTAATACTTTAGCTGCATCCCTACAATTCTAACAAATTGTATTTTCTCCCTGGGTGAGTAACTTGGGTGTGTAATTTGTCTTTTGGTTCTATAACTGAAGTTTCACAGGCCTGATGCCCACTTGCACTTTGGTGCATCATGAAGTTTTCTAAAAAGTAAACAGAATACTCATGAAATATTGATGAATCTGAATATTAGTGTAGCACATCTGCTGTATAAGATCATACTGATGCAAAACACAAGACAATAAAGAATCTTAAGTCTTCAGACATTAGTGTCCTTTTCTTTGTCTGAGCATTAATATTCCTCCATACCTTTTAAGTTTTCAGAAGCCAGTAGTATTTTAGATCTGCAGGAGGTTGTGAATAATAGCGTGCACTAATAAGGTAGCAGAGGACACAAGTTGCTGCTGATTGCGTTTCCAAGATTGTTGTTGATGACTACAGTACTTGCTAAAAAAAGTAAACAAATTCCTACACAGAGAGATCCAAGATATGCCAGTTGCCTAGATGCTAAAGAATATTAATTTTTCAACAAAAATGCTCAGTCGTGCTATCATTTTCAAGAAATACATCCCTTTTTTTGAAATGATATCAAAACCACTAGAAAGTATGATACATTTCCAAAAGAAGTGTAAGGATTTTTATTCTTTTCATTGTCATAGTCTCTAGCATAAAGGCCAGCACTAAAATGCCCAAGAAATCAAGCACACCCTCAAATATGCAGTATAAATTGTTTTTATGAAACTGAATTTGACTTTGGTGTGTTATAATTTAAATAACTACCTTTGTTTAACCAGCAGCTTATTTTGATAACCTTATATGTCTGGTTAGAGTGAGAGTTCATCTTATATCCCTGAGTTTTTCCCATTGACTTCAGCTGAGTTTTTCCCATGAGGATGTATGGTAAAAGGATTAGGTTGCTTTCAATTTTTATTTCATGTATTTTTATTTAGGCATATGAGCCAAGGCCAGTATTAAAGGAGTTTATTTTTGGAATATGGGAAATGCAAGTAGGCAGTTGTATTAATAGATTTATGTAAAATTCTTCAACATGCAACAATACATTTCACATCTAGGTTTTATTTAAATAAAAAGCTATAGAGTTCTGGGATCCACCTAACAGAGCCTGACTTACAATTGGGTGTCTGGGAAATGACTTATTAGTTGCTATACAATATCCAGCTTCCTGAACATCACTGAAGACAAAGTGCAGGCTCCAACTGTTAGACACATAAATACAACACAGTATTGTTTGGAGACTCCCACAGAAACAAAATAAGGATATCAAAACAAGAGTTAGGTTCCACTTTCCAACAAAAAATAAGAAGCCCAAGTTTTGGGCTGTTCCAATGAATAGTTTCCAAGGGACTGGCAGTGCAAGGTACCCAGTCTAGGCCTGTCTGCCTGTTCTTACCCACCAGGGAAGCTCAGGGGTGGTTGCTGATAGGGTGAGTCTTCTCTGACCAGGGATGTTAATGGCCATAACTACTCCTAGCTGCTCTCTAACAACTATCCACAGTAGCTTCTCCATGCAAGCATCAATTGCCAGGCCTTATTTGTCTGGAATAACGTTCATAATACTAAATTGTTTCAAAACAAATTAAACCATAGATGATCTTCCAGAATAATGTTACTTATCAGGTTAATCTTTAGTGACAAGTCTGCAGAAGGCAATAGAAAAGCCCTGAAGATCTGCAGCATGTTCAGGACATGGGCACAGGACCTTTTTCTGAAGATTATTTTAATTCTGGCAAATATGTGTTTTTCTAGGACAAGGACCTAGAACAACAGGCACAGACATCACACCAAAAGGACACAGCTTGTGCAAATACAGGCACAAGGTTTGTTCTGAATTAAGTGCCAGCAGAGCTGGGACCAGGCATATGCTGCTGCATTATATGCAATATTTGCTCATGCATCAAACATAAGGAATGCCCATTTTAAGCATTAATATTGTGAAATATACAAGGCAAAACCTAGACTGGGTGCCAGGCATCTTCAGCAGTGGTTCAACATCTTGGTCTGATCAGTGGTACCTGAGAAATGCACAGTTATCATTCCTTGTTACAGATTATCGAGCCTTTCAGTGCAAGGTCTAACACACATACTAATGCAATGTATAAGCAACATTATGCAGCATTTGTTTGTATCACACTGTTGAATTTTACATCACACGTGGATATTTTTACTTTTCACCATTGAAAACAATGAGGTGCAAATTGAATAATGAGTAAAACCAGTGAGTACAAATCAGAAAATTTTAGAAGTGTCAGTGAAGCATGAGAGCATAGCAGAGGGAGTTATTCTTCAAAATATATCTAACTGCTTTGTCAGAACAGCAGTGCCTGCA
Source organism: Serinus canaria (assembly GCF_022539315.1). Taxonomy (NCBI): domain Eukaryota; kingdom Metazoa; phylum Chordata; class Aves; order Passeriformes; family Fringillidae; genus Serinus; species Serinus canaria. The sequence continues at coordinate 10,935,746 of NC_066314.1, forward strand.
GAAAGCTATTCTTGCTCTTGATGTTGCTAACACCCCAACTTTTATCTCAGCCTCACAACATTTGGCACTTTTCCTAAGTCCTTAGGAAATGTCAGTAAATGTGTGGGATTTTTCCATTTTTTTTTAAATGGAAATTTCCTACTTCTTACAATGTTAACATAAAGATTGGAAACATTTTTGTCCAGAAAAAACAACCAGAAATCCCCCAAATTATAATTATTTTTCATACCTAGATTTTTTGATGTGTATCTTTTTTTAAAATTTGTGGTACTGGCTTTTCTCATAATCTGTAGCAATTGATTATTTATTCAGTTAAATTTTCGTGTCTGGCTACTTATGTTATTGCATACTTTTAATCCATATTGACAATCTAAAAGGCCCAAATTTTCAAATAATTCAGAATAAATATGTGTACAAATCCAGTTTCCAGTTTGCTGACTTATTTTTCCATATAAGTGATTTTGGTTTGAACCAAAATAAGCAGCAAATCTGAACAAAGTTTGCACCAAGGCAGCAGCTCCCTAGACATGGCAGCTGAAAACTGATGTCCTTGTTAGCTTTTCTGGGAAGAAAAAGTACAGCAATTTCACTGCTGAGAAGTTGCTGGGGAGTCACACCTGCCTGGCACAAGGGCAGACTTTCCACTGGGCTCCCCTGGGGACAGCCTCCAAAGTCTCCTAGCCTTCTCCCAGGATATTTTTACAATTTTTCAAAGCACTCAATATCACATAACACTCCAGGTTTGACAGTAACTGGAGTAGGTTAGACACAAAGCTCTGGGAAACTGTAAGAACAATGACTTTTTTTTTTTTTAATTTTTGATTAATGAAATTGTTGTAACTATCTTCATTGGAATCATGGTAAAGTCAATGTATTTCTAGTGTGAGGATAGCCTGTAACCATCAAGTGATCCTTTGGACACAGGCAAAGCAAAGTATGTTCTGGCATCAGACAATATTGTAAAGTTTTGAGGACATTGTCTGTACACAAATCTGAAAATAAATATATCTATTTTCAGTATTCTCTCACAGCACAGCAGAGGAAATAATTATTAATGTTGGGTGAGAAGACTGAAAATCAGATTTTCCAAAACCATCACTGGTTTAATCTTCAATAACACTATCAGAGTCTCCACAAAGAGAAGGAACAACAATTTTAATTGGAAAGATGAGCCATGGGAGAGATCAAAGTTTTTTCTCCCAGTGATCAACTTATGTATTTCTTTCCTCATCTGACATTTCCTAATGCCTTTCCTATAAAATATTCTCCTTCTGAGGATCTCAGCAGGATTTGCTGTGGGTACAGTTTCCCAGAGCTGATTAAGTACATTGCTGGGTGTCTCTGCTGTCATACTGGGATACTGCAGGAAGAAGGAAGGAAATAGGGCCAGCTCAGAGTCTCAGCCTGGGAGAAATGGATTTGTTTTCTTGGGTGAGTAACACCTGTGTGTGATTGGGAGTTTGCAGATGGCACTGGAAAGGATGTAGTTGGTATGTAGAGCCACAGAGGGCTGAAAACCTACTGTTTGGAAAAGGAAATAAAGCATGTGGATGCTGGAGCACAGAAACAGTAATAAAAACTTGTCTGTGCTAAACATTGAATAGTGACATGATTAACAGAATAGTGGGTTTACATGCTAAAAAGTGCAGTTTCTAGCAGTACAGTTTCCAGAGTGAGGAATTCCACTGTGTTCCTATTCTTGAGAAGTCTCTGAGTCTGACAAGCAGGGTGGGAAGGATAATGGCAGAGAAAACCCTGACAATGCACAAAGAAATACACAAAACTGAGAAGGCCTTTCCATCCCTTTCATCATTGTTCATCTATTCTGACTGTTCTTGTACCATAGTTATGGAACAAAAACCCCTGAAATCCAGGCTAGGCTTCTGCACATGAGTATTTTTTCCACAGTGGGCACTGGAAAGAGCTAGCACGTTCTCCTGGAAGACACATGCATCAAAATGAATGAATAACTGCACTTGGCTGAACAGAGAGAAGCTGTGGTCCACTGGCCCCAGAGGTATGGGGGAAGGACACCTCAAAGTAATCAGGCAAACCCTGGCACTAGTCTGGGAAACAGAAGATGGGATTTCCTTCCCCATCTCTGCCTTACTCCTCCTGCCTGAACTTGAACAAGTCTATAAGTCTCTCTGTGCCTCAGTCTGTAACGGAGTAATAATATTTTCTGCCTCACTGTGGGACACTGTCATCCTGATATTGTGTTGATGGGTACAGTTGAACAATCTGCCATATATTAAAAAGAAAACTTGTTCAGATGGAGGGTACTTTATCACTGAAAAACGTCAAGTGAATGAGGTGTACTCGCTTTTTATAGGTTCCTTGTATGTGCTTTGTTATAATAAGAAATTCATCACCACTGTGGGGACCTGAGTCATCTTTGTCCTTATTCTGCTCTTTTTCTAGTGTTTTTCTTGAATGCAATGCACATAAATCAGTATAAAAATGGAGTCATACCATGGCAAATCATAGGTTTTGTTTTTCTCTCTGGAAGTTGCACTAGCACTGCAGTCCAAAACAATTATTACCATATAATTTATTTTCACTTTATTATATTTCTCTGAAATACAAATTGAGGTTTACTGGTTATGCAACAGCTCTCCATATTCATTTTCCTACACAATGAAACTTCATCTGGGAATACATACAAATTAAGGATTCAAATATTTCTAAGAAGTTTCGCAAAACTTCCTTTAGAGCCAGCTTCTATCAAATCCCATTTGCTTTTATAAGCTGCTGAAAACTCTAATCAGAAATGTCTGTGCTTATGTGCTCAAAACAGAGTATCATCTATATCTTACCTTTTTTCCCTGCAAAAATCCCTGAATAACGTCAAAATGGCATGCCTTTCCTAATTCAAACATTTGGCAAAACAGTGTTCTAATAAATGATGTAACAAGGGAGATCATAATAAGAAACATCTGTACAGATTGCTGAAGGCAAGCTCAAAGTATGTCAGAGTCTAAGAATTTACCACAAGGAAAAATTACTGAGAAAAATATGTAAAAAATGTTTATGTTCAACATTGCTTGAAAAGGAACATGAATAAAATACGTAACTATACCACACAAGTAGACCACAACCCTCTTCTCAAATTTACAAAGCTATTGAGGCCTGGCATAGGGAAGTAGGATCTCACTGCTTACTAGCAGAAAAAGATTATGACCTCCCCCTTTTTGGTAGGAAATGTCAAGTAGAGAGAGGCCAAATCAACATTGTTCCTTTGCTTTGAGAGTAATACAACTTGGGCAAATCAATTTCATTTACCTTTTGCTTCATCAAAATTGCAATGTCTGAATCTTAAATCATTTTCAGCTAAAGAAGACAACACTTGGCCTCCTTGGACACCCTGTCCAAGATTTCTCAAGTCAGAGACCTCCAAAATGAATATGTGAATTGAAGGTCATCCATCCATTGCATAAGGAATTTGCCTAAGTACCCTCCTCCACCGACCATCCTAATAACCTGATTCCCTGTGCTTCCACACAATACTGGTTTTCATTTTTTACAGGACTTTAGTTCATCCATCTGTAGGAAATGAGTAAGAGAAAACAAAGAAAAACATGCTGCTGAAGCACACTGTGTTCTGAAAATCCATACCAGGCCCTTGCCAACAGGTAGGGAAGGCAGCCACTGAGATTGTAAGCAGGGATATTAAAAAAATAAGTGCTCTCTGAATGTAATGCCTTTAGATTCCAGGAGGAACAAGCAGTGAAAGACAAAACACAAGAAGATTGGACACATTCTGGAGAATGAATAATAAAGTTGGACAAGCACACAGCACTCTGTCAGCCTCCTGCTAATGAAAAGTCAGCTATTCCAGGAATCAATGTCCTATGCCTGGAGTTCAAAAGGCAAAAGTGCTCAGAACCTCCAATGTTTTGCATTTTTTTTTAAGCTTGGCCAGGTCTAGAAGGAAAATACTTGCAGTATTATGTAGTATGGAGTGGGGATGTCTCTGCTGTGCCAGATACCTGATTATGAGAGCTCAAAGACTACTGACAGTGAAAGTCACTGATACTCAAACTAAAAGTTTTGCTCTGTGCTTGGCTAGTAACTGCATTTTTTTTGTCATTCCTTAGAGCTTTTCAAAGAGTGTTTTATATGTGGAAAGACAGTTTCAAGGTTTTAGTCATTGATAATTGTTTCTCCATGCATGAGGCGACAGTTTTCAGAAGAGCTGAGGATGGCTTTTTAATAACAAATTCTGTTACTCAGAACTATATAAAATATTTCTGTGTTCTATAAAAATAATGCTGATTCTGTTCAAATAAACTCACTGCTGAGATGCTGCAGTAAGCTTCAATATTTTTAGACCATTTGGGCCCCAGGCAATCTGAAGTAAATATATTTATTTTAGCTTATCCCTGGTGTAAACAGAGAAAACCTGAGCATCAGGGTAAAGGTCATAATCCCATGGGCAACATCTGTTCTCTTGAATTTTGAGGAATAGTTTGGATTGTATATGCAATAAAACTCAAGAGCTCTCCTCAATGTTTTCACACCCCTCCAATCCTCACAGCCCCAAAATGTTGAAACTCTTGAATTTCACCTCATGTATCAGACAGGAGCGAGTCAGCTACAAGTGCTGGAGAAGCTTCAAACTGTGACTCAGTCTCAGAGTGTCCCAGCTTCAGTGAGAATATCCAACAAGCTCTTATTACCTCTTGTCATCACTCTAGTTCAGGAAATATGAAGCTCTATAAACACATGAACTTTAATCTTATTTTTTTCAACCTGTATTCATTCTTCAAAAAAAAAAAAAAAAAAAAAAGGCAGTGCTCTTCATTGAGTTAAAACATCATAGGCAGAACATCTTAACATTTAAAGCTTACACAGTTTGTCTATATTTTATTTAATTATGCTGGAAAGTGAGGAATGGCATTCATTCATTGTTTTACTCATGATTTCTTGCTTTGGCAGGAATCAGAATCCATTTCAAAATACCAGGCGCCTCAGTTATGCCTGATTTTTATTTCGCATGTAAAATTATTTCGCATGTTCTATACCAAGAAAAAAAAATAAAATTGTAGAATCACAGAATATACTGAATAAGAAGGGACCACCAGAATCATCAAGTTCAGCTTCTGGCTCTGCACAGGTCAGCCCACCCATGCCATCCTGTGCCTGAGAGCATTGTCCAAACACTTCTTGAACTCTGTCAGGCTGATGCTGTGACCACTGCCCTGGGGGGTTTGTTCCAGTGCCCAGCCACCCTCTGGGTTAAAACTTTTTCCTTATCAGGAAATCAACTTCCCCTGACTCAGCTTGATGTTGCTTCCTCGAGTCCTGTCACTGGTGACTAGAGCAAAGAGATCAGTGTCTGTCCCTCCTCTTCCCCCCACAAGGAAGTTGTAACTGCAGTGAGGTCTCCTCTCTGTCTCCTCTTCTCCATGCTCAAGTGATCTCAGCCACTTCTCATAAGGATTCTTCTCCAGACCCTTCACCATTCTCACAACCCTCCTTTGGACTCTGTAATAGTTGAATCTCTTTTTTATGTTGTGGTTCCCCAAACTGCCCCCAGCACTGGAGGTGAGGCTGTCCCATTGCAGAGCAGAGCAGGACCATCCCCTCCCTTGCCTGGGTGCTGATGCTGTGCCTGAATCCCCCAGGACAGGGCTGGCCCTCCCGGCTGCCAGGGCACTGCTGGCTCATGTCCAACTTGCCATTGACCAGGACCCCCAGGTCCCTTTCCCCAGCACTGCTTTCCAGCCTGTCCTTCCCCAGTCTGTCTGTACATCCAGGGCTGCCCCATCCCAGGTGCAGAACCCAGCCCTTTCCCTGGTTGAACTTCATGTGGTTGGTGATTGCCCACCCCTCTGATTTGTTGAGGTCTCTCTGCAGGGCCTCTCTGCCCAGGAGGGAATTGACAGCTCATCCAAATTTAGTTTTGTTGAGAAACTTCCTCAGTATTCCTTCAAGTCCTGCACCCAAGGCATTGAAGACGATGCTGAAGAGAGCCAGGCTGAGGATGGAGCCCAGTGGACCCCAGCAGTGGCAGGTCCCCAGCCTGATGTCCCCCCATTCACTGTCACCTTTGTGCCTGGCCCGGGAGCCCCTTGCTCATCCACTGTGTAACTCTGTTATCCAGCTGGGAGCTGGACATTTTATCTCTTGTCAGAGAAGTATCAAAAGCTTCCTGAAGTCCCAAAAGATGACATCTGCTGGCTTTCCTAGATGAGCTAGAGGAGTTACCTTGTCCTAGAAGAAAATCAGTTCCAACAAGAAGGACTTTCCCCTCATGAAGCCATGCTGACTGTCACCAATGAATGCAATGTTCACCAGGTGCTTTTCACTGCCAACCAGAATAAACTTTTCCATTATTTTACTGGGCATTCAAGTGAGACTGATAAAAAATACTTCTTATTGTAATATTTATTTATTTATCTATAGATCTAGATTATTTGAATTATATATTAAATATTATTGAATTTTTTGTTTTACTGTATGAAAGCATAAATTATTGAAAAGTGTATCAAAACAGATACACTTGTTTCTTGATACCCCTTCAAGATTTGAGATCTAAGCAGCTCACAGTCACTCAGATCTATGGGATATTCAGATGTAACACTGCTACAAGTCCATCTCTGCTTTTCTCGGTGTTTGCACTGCATATAGACACTGGAGTGCCTATATACTGTGTACCTGCAGTCATGATTTATAAATAAGAATTTATAACTGTTCCTGTGTTCTTCATACAAGAACTGAAATACACATGAAACATGAGTTCTTCAAGGATGTTATGCAGTCAGCTTGTTTCTAGTGAGGCTATTCTAAATCTAATGCAGTGAAACAGCAAGGTTAAAGCACCAGTATATTTAACTTTATTTATAGCAATGCAGCTGTGCTAGTTCAAGGCATTTTATTTTTCCAAGTAAGCTTTTGCATAATTCTCTGCCTTTCTTGTTCAAAAGAAGGAAAAAAAAGGGAAATTGGCAACGTATGAAAGGAAGAAAGCAGACATAAGAAACACATTCCTGACATGGATCCACAGTGACACAATGAAGACTCGAGTCTGGGAATTCACCGAAGTCTGGACATATTTGGAAGAAAATGAGGAAGTCACTTGCAGAGATCTCTCTCAAAGACAGTTATTTTCAGTTGAGTCCTAGATCTCCTTGAAATGGCATTCATCAAACCAACTCCAGACTGCAGATCCAAGCTCTGGTGCTTAGAGGGTGCAGCCTCCCCTGAGCTATGGTGTTTTACCATTATAACTGAGATATATCACCTTTCATTATCTAAATAAGCTGAAATCATGCCTTCACTCCTACAAACCAGTGAGGCACACTGAGCATTGTTTTATGCCAGCATGCATAAGAAATTCCATTTTGCATTAAATTAGATATTAACTGATAGCAAGCAATTATTTATACTGCTACATTGAAAATGTCTGTAGGAAGAGCACATGCAATTTGTGTTTTCAAGCTTAACTCTGTCTCCTGACTGATGGTGGTTTGATTTCTGAAGCTGTGTGATGCATAAATTCTAGGAAATTATTAAGTCATTTAAGATGCAGGCAGATTTAGATCAACCTAGATACATCCTCTACATATTTACACACCATTTATACAGATGACAAAGGGTCACATCTTGAGGATGTTGGCAATTTATGAGATCTCAGGATCTGTCCTAAAGAATCACATGGGTTTTTTGTATCTATTAGTGGTTCCCTGTCATTTGGCCATCGACCATGTGATGGCAAGGATCACATCCACAGACACAATTCTTTGTACCATCAAGCATTTTCTTGGCTGTGTAACTGTAAGGGATTCCCACATCACAGCATGGGAATTGCTGCACTAAATTACATTTTAGATCCTGAAATTATATGCCAACTAACTAACACTGGAAGAGACAACATGGGTGCCTGAGTCTGCTTCCACATAATCTGAGGCAAATATATTGCTGTCACTAAGGCCAGAGGTTCATAAGGAAATAATTTCTGCAGAGTAAAAAAAAAAATATAAGCTTTTAAATAATAACAGTCAGTCTTACACACCTTAAAACCAATAAATGTTCAGTACTAGGAGAAATTTTACTGTTTTCACCACATACTAACACCTTAGCACTAAACCTGAATTACAATTAAGAGACTAGATAAAATTGTAAAAGATAGGCTTAAGGCAGAAAGACTTACAGACCTTAGCAATGAATTTCTAAATCTCTAAACACAATTTTTTTGAAATTGCAGTGATAACTTTTTATTGGAAACTCTCCTGTGCTGCTTTTACATTTTATCATGGTAGCACCTACACCAGTGCACTTGGGATGTATTTATGGTCCTGGACTCAAGCCTGACGTGTGTTTGGCTCAGCCTTTGCAAAACTGCCTGGATTTCCCCACACACTCACGCCAAGAGAAAGGTTTTCCACTCTCAGCATCTGAGACTGCAGTGGTACTAGGGCATGACTCCCATGATGTTAAAATGGTGGTGGGATTAATTTATAGAATAACACAATCCACACTGGGTAATTCCTATGCTGTCCCTCACAGGACATCACCACGTGTCACGCCTGGTGCTGGCACCACGAGCTGCCTGCCCAGCCAGCATGGGTCAGGTGCTGTGGGAATGAGGCTGGGAGCTGTGGCAGGACACTCATCCTCCCTGGGCAGCCACTGGGACTGAGGCTCCCTGCCCAGGGCCCTGCACCCAAGCAGGGGCTGCCAAATGCCCTTTTCTACCAGGGTCCATGCTCAGCAACTCCCTCCCTCCTCCTGCAGCCTCAGAGGGGTGTCTCCATCCTCTGCATAAACCCTGCCCCTGCTACCTGGCCCAGGGCAGCAACCTCCCATGTCAGTTCAACCAGAGAAGCAGATGGCCTGAGGCCACCTCTGCATATTTTGCCAAACAATTGCCTGTTCAGAGAGCACCCCTGAGCAGGAAGATGAGCTCCTTCAGACTCAACACCACCACGAGAGTAACATAGAGCGTAATACCAGGCACATTTATTTATTTATTTATTTATTTATTTATTTATTTATTTATTTATTTATTTATTTATTTAATAAATGGGTTCATTATGAACATTATGAAGTTGTCCAGTGAAAGTATCAACCTTGTCAGATCTCCACAAATATATCCACAAAGTGAACATGACAGTGTTCAAGCAATATTGCAATAAATAAATAAATAAATAAATAAATAAATAAAATTTTTATAGAAATAAGCAAAAAAGCCTCCAAAGCAACAACAAAACAAAATCTCCCCCACCTCCCATCCCTTCCCTTTTCCAACTTGTTGGAGGCATAGATTGCCACCTACCATGATTTCTTCTCTGGGTATATTACCACAGCCCCAGTTCTGCCCTCTAGCAATGGATTTATCAGCACCTCTGTGGCATAATTTAGCCAAGAATGTGAAATTATATACATATTTCATATGCTTCAGTAGATGTTTAAATATGTTGATCCAATTTTTCCCTTTAGTTTATTTAGCATATAAGTTGTCGCTTTTTAGCGTTATGCATATTTTATGTCTTCCAAAAAAAATTGTATAAGTTACAGGTCAAGAATAGATTTTCCCATAATACTGCTCTGGTATTAAGCTATTGTGACTGGTAAATTAAAAACTATATTTAATGCCCTAACATTAAAGTACCTGGGAGAAAAACTGCATTGTGGGTTGATCCAGTTCAGGAGAACAAAAGTCAAAGGAAAACCAGAGTGTCTACTTTACCCATCAGGGAACTGTGTAAATATGACTCAAAACTAGTTTGCCCCATGGTGTCAGACACAGCAAAATACAAAGCCTTCCTCGTGTGCACATTTAACTCTTTTCACAGCCACAGCAAGTGGAAGAGGAGTGTTCCCAAGAGGTAAATGTGTGCAGCCTTGCTGGCTTGTCACCAGCCCAGAAGAAGTGAGCAGCAGTTCTCTGAACCGGGGAGAGCAGGACATTATGAGTGTGAGCTGCAGGAAGCCTGGGGAGGGAATGGCCGCTCCTGCTCTGGCTGTTACACAGCTGTGAGGGAAACACTTGTATCCAGTTTCCAAATGACCAAATAACACACAATCTTAGGGAAGTGTTCATGTTTTTCTTAGCTTTTCTTTTTTGTGGTTTCACTAGTTAGAAACATGAAAATTGTTATTGCAATGTGACCAGACATCCATGCACCTTTTATGATTTTTCCAGAGCCACAGCCATCTGATATGAGGATCAAACCCATTTGATATAAGCCTCATTTCAAAATGTAATTAAAAATGCAACTCCCAAGAGAAACAAATGCATTTTTCTGAAGAAAGGCAGATAGCATTAAATCAAAGAACAGATTCTCCCACAGTCAGGGGTGGGAGAATGACCCCTCCTACCAGTGCATAAGAGGGTGAATTATGAAGACCTTAGATTTTTGAAACACACAGCATTATGAGTGTTAACACAAACGGGAAAAAAAATCCTCACTGAAGCCAAATGCAATGCTGATCATGTATTCAGAAGTTTTTGGAGGAATATCAAATCTAACTCCATATTCCTAATGAATACAAAAAGGATGATTCTTCACAGTTGGCAGGCTGGTGTGAGCCATATAACAGAAATTTGTGGCTGTTCTCGCTCTGGAGTTAGAACTAGGGCTATCCAAATGATGGATGGTAAGGGGTATTTTACAGTATCTTCTGCAAACCTGCTCACATTTTGCGTGTAAGTCCCTTTCTCTGCAGTGTGCTGGGAGAGCAGCAGATCTAAATGCTCTCAGTTATAAATGTCAGCTTCAAACCACTCAGGTGGGATCGACAGCACTAAACTGGATTAAAAACAGCCCACATGAGAACAGAATCAGACCCAGCAGTTACAAAACAGCTATATTAGAAGACAGTTAGCTGTTTCCATAGAAATGGAAATATGGATTCAATCCCTTCAGATCAGAGCTCTGAACGAAGCAGGAGTAACCAAACTGTTTGTAAACGAGTCATGTCAGACAGAAATCTCGGGTAAAAGTGCAGACTTGTAGTGCTTGTAAAGCTAATGTAAGTAATGCTTATAATCCAAAGCCAGGGAAAATGCAGGCCCCAGTGTCTCCGGGCAGCCTTGCTCTGGGGAAGGAGGAGAACTGGAAGGCAACTGCGCGTTCCTGATCACGGTGATAGCTCCGTCCTTTCCCGGGGCAGAGCAGGTTTCAGCGCTCGCTCTTAGCGGCGCTCACCCCACCATGCATCTCCTGCGGCGGGGGCGGCTCCAGGGCGCAGCCGGCACCGGGACGCGGTGCCAGCAGATGGCACTCGGAATGCTCGGCAGCGCTGCGACCTCCCCGCCAGCGACACGGGGGTCAAGAGCGACAGCTGAACCGCTAGAAGTACTGCCACGCAGAAATGTCCGTGGGATGTGGGCAGGGATATCCCCTCGCCAGGCACGGATCGCTGCCAGGTATGGGAATGCCTCGCTCGGTGCCCCGCAGCGGTCGGGGTGAGCCCAACCAAGCTTCCAGAGCTGGGTTTTAAATCCCGAAATTACCCTGACTGGGCGCTCAAAGCTCCAGCAAACTGCCCAAGCAGAGACTAAAGGGAGCTTCGAAGAGTGAGTGAGGAGAATAAGCGGGAATTGTGAGGGCAGAAAACCCCGGAGCTGCAATCGCTGCGAGGGAGGCCGGAGCTCCCGGAGCGGGAGGGCGATGCTAACGCCCCGGCAGCCAGAGCCGTGTCTGGCCTTTCGCGAGGGAGCCACAGCTCTCTGACCATTCCTATTCCACACGTAGCGAAAACCAATTAGCAGACACTTTTCTTTCGAACGTAATCCCAGTCTTGGGCTTTTCATTAGTTTGGGAGAGCGCTGGCAACTCCCACATCAGCAAGAATTTCCCGATTGCTTTCAGAAACGCTGCTTGCTGCATTCCTCGGAGAAATGTCTTCCCATTTGCACAGCATAAACAAGCACAGACATGGGCGAGACTTTCTGAAACCCTTTGCAGCAGCGTTAAATGGATACTCCTCCACATGCCTTTATTTCCAAGGATGAACTTTGACTTCTCTGCTTCTAGCAGCACTTTTTAAAGGCTTTTTTTGGTGGGAGTTGGTGTTAAAATGACAAGAGGAAAGTGGATAAAAGGAAAAAAGAGCAAAGTATAAGTAAAACAAAAAATTGACATATCCTGGGGAGGACTGAAAAGAAAGAAATAAATATTTTTGGGAACTGTTTTGCAATAATTTATTCTTAATTTCCAGTATATCCTCCTGCTCACTAGGCCTTCACTAGTAATTTCTCTAGGCCTTTTAATTATCTTTGAGCATAATGGGAGGTTTCAAACCCTTATTTCCTATTTACAGCATTTTGTCCTCCAAGTCAGCCTACAGTACTTGCAACTGCTTAGCAGATGTTTGTGTTCTTGGTAGGAAGTCACTTATGTGCCTTGTTCTTTAATAGGAATGGCTGATTTGGCTAGGCTGAAACTATTGATGGCAATACCAAAAATATGGAAAAAAATTCTTACATATCCCAAATACAAATTTCACTATTTTAAGAATAAAACCTTCTATCAAAAGTATCTTTATTCCAATTAAGATGTTCTAGGTTTGTGTTCTGATTCTTCAAAAATTGCCCTGCATTTTCTTTTCGGTTCAGTCAGTCACTATACCAATGCCCTGAACCATTGTTATGCATGGAGACATCAGTAATTTTAAAACCTTTTATTTAAATATTTCTCTATTGAGGTAAACAGAGATACAGAGTTAAAGCTCTTGAAATACTATGCAGAAGTTTTCCACGCAGAGAGCTCTAAGAAATAATGAAACAATTGAACATTTTACACACATTTGCAATACTGTTTCACAGAACAGTAACTTGGTTACTATGTCATACATATCTTATTATCTCTACTTAGCTGGACAGAAAAACTAGGGAGAAAATCGTGTTTCTGAACCACCAATGGAAAAATATGGGACTACATCAATGCTTAAAAAAATTATTTGAAAAGCCCAAAGCTTTTTTGAAAGTAAATGATTAATTCTTGAAAAATTTTGTGCATTTAGATACAGACATAAAAGCTGGAAAAGTACAGAATTCCCTAATCTCCCTGACTATGCTTCCTTTAAGTAACTGCTCATTAAAATAATTTCATGCATGTCATCCTATCATAAGTGAAAATTAGACTGACTGTTCAAAAAAGAAATAAATAAATTGGGAGAACATAATTTCCCCTCCTTTCTAACATCCACCCACTCATCCAGGTTTTTTTAAGTGAATATTTCTTTTTTCTTTCCTACACCTTTAGACCTCTCCTAGGTCTTCCAGCAGTGGCCTGATTTGTCCATCATGTGACATACAAAACTACCTGGGAAAGTTTTGCAGCCACTGATAAACTCAGATCTCAGCTGCTACTCTCACTGTTTTGGGTGGGATGAACAGTTTTGGGTGGGATGTGGTCATTCCTCCCTGTAGCCCCCTTTCAGCTCCACGCCTAGCCCCTGCTGAAAATCATGAACTAGGTTTCCAACTCCTTTTCCCTACAAACAGTTCTAGTAGCAAACTTACCCCACCTTTTGGTCCCCAGAATGAGGAGCTGATGAAGACACCTTCCTCTTACCTTAGCCAGCACAGTGCTTGTGTGATCAGCAAGAAAAAAGGTCAATTTCCTATCTAGAGCTTTCAACCTGCCACGTTTCCCATGTGAATGCATTTAAACACAAGTTACCAGAACTTCTCAGTCCTTTAAGCTGCTCCAGTGTGCGTGACATACAGAAATAGCCACTTGATGACACCAAAGACAGAGATTATGTGGGATATTACATAGACATTACAAACATAAGGGTGATCAACTCCTACTGGAAAGTTACATAAATTTCAGCCCTTGCTCCAAGGACTATTTAATCAGGCAGTACAATGCTCCATGTGAGCTCCTTGGGTTCTTACTGTGGGGTAAAATGTCATCCCTCCTCTCCCTCAAATACATTTAGTTATGTACTTTTTGACAAATAAAAAAGCTGCAATATGAAAAAGGCAGGTGCCATATCATCAGGCTGCCAAAGGGAGTTGACCACAGGATTTTTACTTACTGAATGGAGATTAACCATTAGATGGTGGAAAAAACAGCTATAAACCATGGTTTGTGCACATAAATGTCCTTTCCAACAATTTAACACTGGACTTAAGAATGCTGCAAAAATTTTTACACTCATATTGAAGACACCAATGGATCTCATTCTTGGGCACAATCTATACACAGATGGACCTTAATTATCAATGTATAATTTACACCTAGCCAGGTTTATAGTTCCAAGTTTCCCCTGACTACTCAAAATCAAATTGGCAACACCATAACTCTGCAAGACCCAATTCCTTCTGGAGTCCTACATCTGAAACCAGTGCACTGTATCTTTGAAAGATGATACCCAGATCCAGCACTGATCAGTCAATCGTTCTCTTCTGCAGGAGGTTTTAGAAATCAAGGTGACAATTTAGTATCCTAACTGGGGACTTTGGACTCCACTTGTTAATCTGCATGAAAAGTGCCACCACAGCCACTATCTGCAGGTTCTGAAGTTCTTACATATTTTATGAAGTATATAGATAGAGATTTTTTTTCCCCAATTAAGTTTTCCTATTCCCATGGTTTCCAAATGACACTTTAAATGAACAGTAGCTGATTTTGGTAGCTGTTTTACAGAAATACAGCATTTGGAGCCTTGCCCACACAACAGCAAAGTTTTATGGGTATTAAGAAAAGCAGAATTTATATTTCTAAAGAATTATGTCAATGCTTTCTGCAGCTACTGAAGTGGATTTGTCTGAAGATAGCTGTTACATAAATTCATTTTAATATTTGGAGTACCCATACAAACAAGGACACAAAATATAGCAGTACTTCACCTAAATATGTCCATTTATGCAGGAATATAGCACAAGAATAAAGGAATAATATTCAGCAAGTTTAATTTTCAAAGCATTTTACTACTTCTAACTAAACCCGAGTCCTGCCTTGCCATTGCTTTTTCCATGCTGTCTCTGGCATCTCTCACAGTGCTGTAGCTGTTCCCTCTTCCCACCCTGGGAGTCCACCCTGCTCCTGCTGACTGAGTTTGTGCCCCTCTGCAGATGTTCCTGAGACACCCTTGGCTCAACCACACAATTGTGGGTGCTGGTAGAGCCCTCCTGTGTGAGATCTACTGAGCTGGGAAAGATCTCCCCTCTCTGAAGTTACCCAAAAGTTCAGAAGGCTCTTGGAACCCCAGAGCCAAGTGATTCCACCCACTCCTTGTCTGCTGGCAGCTCAGCTATTCCTCTGAGCCTTGTCAAAGATGCCTCAGAGGAGTGTGGATAGGGTGGATTTCACTGAGTAGACTCAGCTTTTTAGCTCGCTATCAAAGAAAGCTCCAGACACCAAAATTAATTTTAGCACCTATTCATTCAAGAAGGAAAAATGAACACCACCACCAGAATGGTTACATTGGTTACAGAAATGGTTCTGAACCTTGTATCCAACACTTCAGAGAAGATAGGAGACACACAGTAAGGAAATCAAATCCATGCTCTCATAAAGTATCAATCTGCATCTCTTTTATTAATCAGATTATCATGCTCCATTTTAAACATCATACCATATGTCAAAGTACAGCTTGGTCACGTTTGCATGAACACATTTGTTAAAAGACTCTGGAAATAATCATAAATTATTGAAGTATTATAATGACTTGTATTTGGACACAACAGTAAAGATTTATTCTAAATAATAATTATGTTTTCTCACTTTTTTGTATATTGGTAATTCAATTGTCATCCTTGGGAAACAGGATAATTTCTAATTCACTATAAAAAGCTGTTTACTATGACAGATATATTAATATTTCTAAGTTTAAAAAATAAAATATTGTCATTCCAAATCAGTTTTAAGATAATTCCCTCTCAAATCAGGGCTTGGCTAGATTTTCGTTAATTTTTTCCAAAAAGGATCTCTAAAATGCAGGAATTTTCAAGCAGTTGCATCTGATTAAATATGCCATGTACAGAGAAGGAATAGCAAAGATTAAGACAAGGGAAAAATAGAGAAGATTCATTTTCCATGACTTTCCTCTTAGCTTTCTAACCAAATCCTGTCTAACATAGACAGCAGTGTGTTTGTGTTTTAACTTCCATCTACTACTCTGCAAATTATTTTTATGTCCTGTTACATAAGTACATCTTGAGTACAATAATGCTTTAGAGGGATAATAAATAAAGAGCAGCAGAATAAAGGATGTTACACTGCAAAGAGCAGTGCACAGGGACAGCATTCTGTCCAGCTGATTCTTTCCCAAGTCTGTAGCCCACAAATTCAGAAATACATCATTTAAGTTTAAGCACTTGAGCATCAGATTTTCATTACTGTTCTAATAAAATGGAATAATAGATTGATAGTTCACTGTACTAGTTGCAAATTCATCTGCACTTGTAAATTTAGCCAGGTAAGGTCAACATAAATCTAAGAAATGTAAGTAGAGAATTATTTTAGAACTCTTCTGAAGAAAATATGGGAGAGCCTGAGAAAATTTTGTGAACCCTGTAGATAAAGCAACTTTTAAATAATTTTGAATACCTCAAATATAATTACAAATCCTCTTCTTCCCTTTGACTTCTTCAAGGCCATAACAACATCATCTTCTGAGCCAACATAACTATGCAGGGCACTGATCCTAGAATCACCTGCAGGAATTTTGTACTTCTTTAATGAGCTATGTCCGTAAAGAAACTGCTTATTTGTTTAAAGTTCAAAGCATATTTAAAAATCTGTGCATTCAGAGTTTAAATCCATTTGCATTATAGAATAGAATCACATCATTCATTTAGTTTGGAAACATAGCCCTACCAACTCCACCATTAAACCATATCTCTAAGTGCAACACCTACACATCTTTTAAATATCCACTCCAGGGATGGTGACTCCACTGCTCCACTGAGCAGCCTGTTCAAGTGCTTGACAACTGTTTCATAGAAGAAATTTCCCCAAATCTAAACCTTCTCTGGCACAACTTGAGGCCATTTCCCTTGTCCTGTCATTTCTTACCTCAGAGAAGAGTCTGACCCCCAGCTTGCTACAACCTCCTTCCAGGTAGTTTTAGAGTAATAAGGTCCCCTCTGAACTTTCTTTTCTCCAGGCTTAACACCCTGACTCCCTCAAATGTTCCAGAGGCTTCATCAGCTCTGTTGCCATTCTCTGGACTCACTCCAGAAATGTCCTTAGAGATCCCTTTTTGAAAAAAAATAATGTAAATCTTGCCAAGCCCTGACTTGAGAGGGAATTACCTTAACAATGTCCTCCTTAATGTCCTCCCTTAGTGAGAGGCCCAAAACTGAGCACAGGATTTGAGATGTGGCCTCACCAGTGTCAAGTACAGGAGGACAATCAGTGCCCTGGTCCTGCTGGCCACAGTGATGCTGATACAAGTCCAGGTGCCACTGGCCTTCTTGCCACTGGCTCATGTTCAGCTGCTGTTGACCAGCACCTGCAGCTCCTTTTCCACCTGGGGTTGTTGTGGCCAAAGTGCTGCACTCACCCTTGCCACACAATTGACCTCAGCTCATCAATCCTGCCAGATCCCTCTGCAGAGACATCCTGCCCTCCAGCAGATCATTACTGCCACTCAGCTTTGTGTCATCTCTAAAGTCACAGAGGGAGCACTTGATCCCCTTGTCCAGATCATTGATAATATTAAACAGGACTGGCCCCAGTACTGAGTTCTGGGGAACACCACTGGGGTTATCAAGGATCACCAAGTCCAACCTAAGTGGATTACTCATGTGAGGATTGAACCCACAACATTGGTGTTATTACACAATACCCTAACCAACTTTAGGGAAAAAGAAATCCCCAACCCAAATGTAAAATAACACAAAAGTATGAATATGCTTTCATTTTACCAAAATATTGGCTCATTGACTAATTTAGAAGTTTAAGATAACAAGAAACTGTTGCAGTACTTTTTATTCTAATAATGGTCAATTAAATTTGATGTACCACCAACAAAATACTCTTATATAAATGGCTAAATTTATTCACTAATTTAGTCTGGTGTAGTAGATGCACCAATTATTTTTATTTAAGAACCCAAATAAGGGCACTTAAGAATGCTTGTTCCCATTATAAGAAAAGTGAGCTGCACGGTGAGGGACAGAGCCACCATGCAGTCCCACACTTGGTTAAGTTCTGATGGTCAGGAGGCAAGACTGTAGAGTACAATATTTGTCCTGCAGTCATAGAAGAAGGGATAATTATTGTGCTTTCTGTGTTAAATCATCTAGAAGCATGGAATATATATTGGAAAAAAAAAAAATCCAAGTCCCCAAAAGAGTTTACAAATCTGGATTCCAGCCAGACACAACAGTGAGTGAAGCAAGCAGATGGGAGAATAAGGGCTAGGATAAGGAGCAAGTTTCTCCTGCTAAGTAGTAGTCACAGCATAACACCTGCCTACTGCCATCCTCTTATCACTGCAGAAAGCCAAGTGTTAGTAGTAACAAACACTGTCAAGTGCCATGCTTTTGCAAAAAGGAGTGAGCTCCCAAAGTGTAAGCACTCATAGCAGTCAAAATCCCTGCTAGAGTCACAATTTCTAGATTCGTAAAAAGCGCCTGAGATTCAGAATAAAAAATACAAGCAGCTGCATTCTTTGTAAAAAATTTATGTTGCCTTCTACATATGCAGAAATTATCCTATAAAATAATCCACTTTTCAATTGACAAACGAGTCTTATAACTACTCAATGATAACATATAAATGTCAAAGTAAAGGTAAACTGTGGGATTTATGTACGTATAGTAGAACACTGAAGTTCAAAATAAATCATTAAGAACAGAAATTCAAGTTTATTTTAACTCTTTTTCACACTAGGATCAAAGTGATTCTCCTAATATTCACACAGACTTTGTTTTGATAATTAATTATAACATATGTATATGCAAATCAATTCAATGGAGTTTAATGCCATCATATTTACACCTAGAAGAAGTGTAAATTACTTTACTTGTTCTTTTTGGCTGGAATAGACTTTCTATTTCTAAATCACAAAATTGACTTATTTCCCTTCAATGTACAGAAAACAAACAAACCTTGAAAAGGTTCAATTTTGACCTATTTTTTATCTGTCTGGTTATTGCTCTCTAAGAAACAAGGTGACTTCTTGCTCCCTTGCAATGACTGAAAACATGTTCTTCAGGGAGACTTCTGTAAAAGATGCTGAAAAGTCTAGTCTAATTCTTTCTTTGCTGTGGACCTTTCTTTCTAACAATAAACTGCCTAGCTTGAGAAGACAGTTTCAAAATTAATGTCTTTCAGATTTTTTAAAGTTACAACCCCAAAACAACAACTTTCAGGGTTTTTTTTTATGTACAGAAATAATTTTTTTAAAAACTGAGTACCTTTATTTCTTTTGAAGACAATGCTAAGATGATGGACCTCAGTAGAAGCCAAGGTACAACAGTGTGCAGATCTGCTTTAGGAAGAACATTGCATAGACAAAATCTGCAGGTGGAAACTTGTGTACTTTCTGAGAGAAGGGCATCCTGAGGTTACTGAATACCAAAACTGAAGGAGCAATATCAGGAAAACAATTAAGTACTTCAGGAAATAATATTGCTAATTGAGTAGGTCAGTCGTTTTCTGCAGGGAAACAGCTGCCAGTGCAGCACTCATTTTTTAAGTGCAAGTAGCAGGGATAAAAGATTTGTTCCAGTGACACTTAAAAATGCATACCTGAAAATTAAATCACTCAATAAATGCAGCACTGTTTGGGTCCCACTAAAAATTTGGTTTCACCTGAAGAGAAGGAAAAAATAATTTATTATTAGCTCATCTCTGTAGGATACAGCAATATTTTCCTCTGTTTCCAGCACTCCTTTCTAAAGTGTACCCCACAAGAGATAAAATCCTGTCAAATGAGCAATTTGTCATTTTTTCTCACCCCTGGGAAAAATCAGTTTCAACCTGAGACCAGCTGAACTGAGACGAATTGCACCTATTTAGTATCGTAGGAATGCCAATATATAAACCCAGTAAATACATTAATTCATTCAGAGCTCCTAGGTTTGTAAATTAAGAAGGTTATTAATCTGGGTTGGAAGAAGTGTCTTAATAGTGTCAATTAATTTTTAAATTGAATTGCTTACTAAGAGCTTAACCTTCAGGTCAAGAGGTGCTCAGAAGCCAATTTAATATAAAAGTCAAGGGGACAATTGCTGTGAAGGAGTACTGCTCAATCTAATAATTGCAGAACTGGTCTCCATCCACAACAATATTCACACAACTTTATGGCAAAGATGATGGGGCTCAATGAACAGCTGTGTCAGAAGACTCCAGTGCCTTGGGTCTGGTTGGCACACAGCCACACAGAATTACTGATTTGTTAGATTAAACACAACCTCTGAGGTCACCAAGCCCAACCCAATGCCCAGAGCAGGGTCAAGTACAGCTCAGGGTTGAGCCCTCTTGGACCTTAGAAGCCTACAGTGAGTAAATCTCTCAGCAGAGCTTATTCTACTCTTCAGTCATCCCCACCATCCATTGGATGCTCAGAAAGTGCTGTTAGAACCATGTGATCTTGCCTGCTTCTACCCCTGTTATCCATGGCATCTGTATTAAAAGCTGTTCAGAGCATAAATCCTAATGTATGATGTAAATACATGGGACAAAGCTCACAGTGATGGTAGGAGTCATATGAGAATTGCAACTAATTGTATCTGACAAGAAGTTCATTGAATATAAAATCTAAAGTGAAAACAAGACACATCCAAAACCAATATACATCACAAAGTGTTCAGGAAGTGATTTAATTCTTTTAAAAGTTCTTTCCAATTAGAATAGTTCTTTTTTCCTCTCTACTTTTTTAAAACCTTTTTTTAAATAAATCTCAGGACTGGTGTTAGCCTCCTTATTTACCTATGGTATGGTCATTATTCCACTACTTCATTATTAACCTTGGGGTGAAAAAGAATGGAGTGAAGGACTGCAGCAGCAGAACTGTGGATTAGAGTCACCAATGCCTACATCATTAACTCACAGGGACAAAAGAGCAAGTGTTACTGCCTTCACACACAACAACCCAGGCACTGGCTGTGACAGAAAAGAACAAGATTTACAAATAAAGAATCCTTATGAGAAAAAAATATCATGTTGGTAGGAAGGTTATGAGATCTCCAATGTTATTTAGACAGAAGAAAACTAACAAACCTGTTCTTGAATAAAGTCTCTCAGACTAATTAAATAATCTGTAGGAAATTGAAAAAATAATCTAATTGCCCATGCAGTGTTTCTTCTTCATGTGTTTCTATCTGCACAGTGACTGAGAACATTTTTTCCTTTGGTTAGTGATAAAAAAATTCAACACCTAGCAAACACAGTCTTTCTTTCATTTCCAGCTATCCTATAACAAGGCAATGATAAAGTACAGTATCTTTTCCTCTCAGCTCAAGAAAAAGCATTTCCAAAGTAAAAATAAGAATAGTTTGACTACTGAAACTTTTAAAATCTATTTTTATATGCTATGTGTTTAACATAAATCTCTCAGCTGAGTGCAGTAAGGGCTGACTTGCACCTGCCTTGCTTCAAGAGGGTGAACATGTTTCTTTCTTCAAATTCAGTGGAGGTGACCATCTGAGCATTTTCCCCAGGAAAAGCTGGATTTCTAGTCAAGTATCAAGTATTCCTGGAGACTGTGGCCTTGACCTACAATTTACAGGAACGAAAACCTTGAATTGAAGTCTTGATTGAGGGTTTTGTCTTCAAATCATTAGATTTAGGTCATTACATCAGTTGAAGCTATTTTTCTCCCCTGAAAATGTCATTCAAGAACAGCATCAGTGACCTGGCAGTGCAGTGCAGTCCCATCAGTCAGCTGCTGTTGATGGAAGCACCTGTGCAGAAATGTTCTTATTGAGAACGATGCACAGCCAGCAGTGTGACAGAGCACGGAGCCAGATTCTGAGAATAACACCACAACTGCACAGGAACTTAATTCAGCTTCCTTGAGAGCACTTTTGTTTACCATCCTAAAACACAGCAAAGCCCATCTTGAGCTTTTAAGCATGTGTGGGCCAATTCCAGAACATAAACAAAATTGCATAAAACCTCAGGGTGTGCAAATGCCCTCATGTCACACCTGGACACACCCCTCTGGTTGTGGGGCAGAGAAAAATGGCTCTAGGTTTACCCTAGTATTCAAGTTTTTGAGTATTTACATTACTCTGAAATTAAGCTCTGATAATTCAAAACCATTTTTTGTCACTAACCTCAGTGTGATGATACATTTACTTAAAGATATCTCCATCACCAGATAATCTTGCAATAGAACCAGCTGGTGAAAGCAACCCAAATGTTTCTGCACTTGTGAAAAACATAGACAGCAGGGAGTGAAGAGTAGCTGGATGCTGATCAGACAAGGGATACCCTGTCCTTCAGCTGTCATGAGGCAGCACAAATCAGGAACTCTGTTGAATTTAAAAGTGTTGTAGAGCAATGGAAATCAGACATCATCTTCACCAGCTGAATTCATTAAAGCTTCAGGCTTACTAAGGGAAAAACATTGAGAATTTGGCCAGTTGGGTGCTTAAGCACCACTTGCACCAAAGTGCTAAATTGACTCATTTCTTTCCTGCTCAGTTTGGCTCATGCATGGCCTCTGAGCAGTGACAAGCATTGGGTGAGTTTCTGCAGGTATTATTATAGAGTCATTTTCTCCAAACTCCTCATTGCACCATGCTTTAATATTTATGGAAATGTATCTACAAAACATGCAACCTCTTAAAAATTTCCATGGTGATGTCTGTGTGAATACTTCTCACTTCAGAGGTATTTGTTAATTTTCATGACAAAAAGGCTTTGCAATCATATTAAGTGCTAGAATTTTGACATGGAAAAGTTACTGCTCTCAAAGAGATGAGAGAGATGTGCAAATAAGGTTCTGAATGGACATGCTGTCACAATTTTACATGGAACATCAACAATACATCCCTAGAATAATATGCTTTCATTTTATCTTTTATAAATTCATAAAATATTCATCTCCTTTCCCAGACACGCTGTGAGATCAATCTCAGCAGCACTGTTAGTTCATATGAAATGTAAAATGAAACCGATTATAAACATGAAAGAGGAAAGTCTAATTTTGTCTAATCCAAGGGAAATGAAAATAAGGCAAGGAAAAAAGAATTCAGAGAATAGGTCCACGGTAGTTTGCTAATCTAAGATATCATCACATACCAGAAATAACCAAATTTTTATGGATATTTTAATGGTGAGGTAGACCACTGAAAACTAAATATTAAAATGGGGAAATGAAGAGAGTAGATACAGGATAACTTTGACTAGCAAGTGCACAAACTGGTGCCATGGTGGTAGAGAAATCATCAATTCAAACCCAGGCTCTTACTGAGCCACTTTATCTGCTATTTCTCAGAATACCAACCACCACTCAGCAGCAGTAATTCACAGTGAGCCTCACACTTCTTCATTTCACTGTAAGAGATACTTGTAGGCTCGCTATCTTTCTACTGTCAGGACCAATTTAAAGGATTATTTTCTTATAGGGTGTTGTGTGCAGTTTTGTTTCTGTCTTATTCTGTCTTCTACTATGGATATTTACTGGGATGCAATTTAAACTTGCATTGCTGCAGGAAGAGGCTATCATTTGTTTATTTCAATGGCTCTTTTCAAATTTATTTTGACAGACTGTCTCCACAACTTTGTCCCTGGGGAAGTTTTTGACCTCCAACAAATTTTCTATGTCTCACCTTAATCAACTCATGAGCAGCCAGCAAGAGCAGCATGGGAAGGATACAATACCAACATTTAATAGCAAAAGAGAAAAGTAACTGGGAAAGATCACATTTAAAACAAAAGCCAATACAGAGATGAGCAGGAGAGAACAAAATGGTTCCTGCAATCTTACAAACCTGTTGTAAACAACACTATTTAGATGATCTTCAGTCTTTGATTTTTCTCTGCTCCCAAAAGTTGCCTTTATCTTTCAGTACAGCCACAGAGACTATTTTCTTCCCATGCAGAACTGATCACGTTTGCCCTCTGCAAGAGCTATTGCCAAAACAGGAATCCTCCAATGGGTTGAGACAGCTGAGTATTACCCATTACTTTCCATATTAGCTAGATTTTTTATTTTAAAAATGTTGAAGTTTAAAATTAAATAACAAATTAGTTTGAAGCACTGATGGCCAAGACTATGGAACATTTTGATCTAAGACAAATAAAAGCCCAACCAAGCACATGCAATAAGTATTTTTTTTTTCTTTTTGCTCTGTAGTACAATAAAAAATGTATTTTTTTTATCAAACTTGAGAATTTGGAGGACTTGGGAAAAAATTTTTAGATAAATAGCCTGAGGTTTTAGCCTTTCTAAAGCAAGTGTTCTCAAAAGCTGAAGCCAGGAAATGGGAAAAGATTATACTAGAAATAACTCTAGGCTCATACTAATAAAACTAAGACTCATAGAAGACATGTGTGACTGTAGTAAATTTGGTAACAAATTTCTAGTGTTTTTTGGAGAAATTTGCAGCTGAGAAGTTTAGGAATTTTTTGCTTTTATCCAAAGAAATAAAGGACTTGGCATTTTCACAGAATCCCAAGGAGAACATTCAGAATTCCACGCAGAAGAAATCAACTAAGACACTCTGGAGCTCCTCTGATGGAAAGATTATCTGTTACAAACTTTTAAGGTAACTAAAGGTATAGGGAAAATACTTGTGATTTTGGATTTAATCATCTGAATTCCTGGCCCTAGATGAATACATGTCCTGTGATGAATCTGTACTGTAGTGTTGAGAAGCTTATTTAAGAATAGCTGTTGGGTAGCTGACATGCTAAATAGAAAACTAGAAAAAGGAGGAATTATGCCCATACTAAAATGGAAAAAATAAGAGAGCAACATCATGTAGTTATCATCCAGTCACACAGGAAGCATTTGCTGCAGAAGGAAATTTAATGTCTTCTGAGTTCAAGTCCAACATTACAAACACAATTACAAGGCAGAGAACTCCATTCCTGCATAAATAATAGAAGGTAATGGATGTATTTTCTTTTTATCCCCTTTGGCATGTGCAATACATCATTTTCTGTTTGAGGAATTCACTTATCCAAAAACATGGCACACTGAAAATAAAACCAGAATTCAGTTACTTTTTACTGAATCCGTAATGTTACAGTAGGAAGGGTTCCTTTCCAGCTACCAAATATAATTATTTATGAAGTCTCACGCTTCAGCTTACTCATGTGCTCAACTTTATTCCCAAATGTACAGTGACTTACTGGTTCCTGTGTTTACAGGCTCAGATTTAAAGGAATCATAAAGGCATTTGTGTTGTTTGGTGAATGTGTTTCATTATGTGCAGTTGTTACTTTTGCTCACAGGAAATCCCTTGTGTTAGATACCCTTACATCCACACTCAGGACCAGCTCACAGGCCCTCCTGGGATGAACCAATGGAAGGGACTAACAGAAAGATCTTGGCAAATCACAAAGTCCTTTTCAGGCTCTTCAGGGGTCAGACAGTAAATCTGCTCACTCACTTCTTCAGCCACGTGCTGGGACACTTGCTCTGTCAGAGACAATAATAAACTGGTTGCACAGATACTCCTCTACCTCTAAATTAATTTATTTTAATTTGTAAATGGTGAAAAGCAAACTATGAAATGGTGCAAAGCAAACTATGCATTTCTGGGATTACTGCCCTAGGCTCAAAGCACATAAGCCAGTTATGATATTGTGGCAAAATTTTGCTCATAAACAGTCAGCTCAAAACTCTAAAATCTTATGGCTCCTGTAAGAAAATGCTGCAGAGGAACACCATGTGCTTCAGCCATCCTTCACTCTCTCCTGATCTTAAGAGCTATGGCATGCCATTCTCCTCACCAAGTTTTCTTGGTCCCCAAACCTGGAAACTGCCATGCTTTCCTGACATGAGGATCAACCAACAGACAGATCTGCTCTGGGAAAAACACTAAGCCTCCTTCCATCTAATCTCCACTTCTCTGCCATACTGCAGATACCTGTGCTAGGATCTGTCTGGCTCACATTGCTGCCCACCTCCAGAAAGTTGCAACACCAATTCCACCACCTCTGCATGGTATTATTTTAGATTAATACAACTGCAGTTAGACATGAAGGGTTTACTCAGCTGGATTTGTCCATAGCACATGTGAAATCAGAAATGTTCTACCAATTACCTACTGTTAATGTCATCTGTCTTAAAATGGTAATGAGGACTTCAAAAAACTCTGATCAATAACTTACTAGAGACTCCTAAGAAATAGAAAAATAAAATCCACAGCATGCCCTTCTCCCATCTAGGGATATTTTCAATATTTCTTGACATATTTATTAAAAGATGCATTTTTGGCAGATGTGCTAGTGTTGTACATATATTGTGGTAAACATGAAGTTACTTAAAAATTTATTTTAATTAGAAGACAAATCAACAACAGTAATACTAGACTAGCAGAATGGTTACAAATTCCAAATTAAGAAATGGTGACCACTTTTAAAGAGTGGACTTCAGTAAAGCAGACGACTCAGCAAAGAAGTGATTTTGGTAAAATACAGGAAGAGTAACAGGATGTTATGTCTTGTATTCCTCTTTTCAGCCATTTGGTTCCTACCCCATTTCTAAACTAAAAACCAAGACAAATTGAAAAGGCAGGGCTACAGAAAGACTCTGTATGGCTACCTACTGACTCTCTTGCTCTCTTTCCAAATGTCTTAGCCTCTTTTTGTCCAGAACAGAGCCCCTGCTCCCTAGTGACAATGGGACATTCATGATGGTCTTCGGAAAAGGAAACCATTACATACCACTGCTCCACCAGTGAAAACATCTTAGAACCTTCCAGTCAGGGTACCTTTCCAGCTCCCCTCTCATCTTCAGCTGTCTGTACTTATGCATCTCATGTTTCCAAATATCTGGAGTCTTGGTTTGTTTATCCTTTGAGCACACTTTTAAGTGAAGCCATTCACACATAGAGTTTTGTACTTCTGACCAGGCTCCCACAGCAAAACAGGTGAAATTACTTGCAAATACAGATGTCAGTAATTTCTCAATGTTTTTTTCCCCTCTGCATGTGTCTGTTCCACCTCTGGAACTCAAGTAATTCTGAAGGAAAATGAACTGAAGAACCCTATTTTCCCACAGACTTATAGTGAGGCTGCTAATGAACTGTAATTGAAACTTTTCTCATTACCAAGACATTTATATGGTCTCTCAACCATGTGAATCACTGTTTAATAAGAGGCAAGTTCATGTTACAGCCTTTGGGACATTTACAGGATCTCTCAGCCCTACCCAGCTGCCTGTTTTCATGAAATAGCTTAATTATATTTGAGATAGATCTGGGTGAAACTGCCCAACAGCTTCAAAAGTTATTGGAGAAGTAAAGGAGACACAGCCAAGCATGATCACATAAAGGCCTGTTTCCATAGAAACCAAGAGGAAAAACAGCGGTACAATTTGGAAAATTTCATTGCGGAGTCACTTTAATTGAAATTTTAAAAATATCTGACCATCTTTAAATCACATGTCATAACACAAAGTACATTTCTCCTGTCTTATCCCATTCAATCCCCTGTCTGCCGACCTCTGCCTTCATGTATTCCACTCTCCTATATCCCACAGGCACAAAAACTAACCTTCTTAAAGTCAGGATGTTGTTCCGAGCGTATTTTGTCAACCTCCACTTCGGATGAAAACTATTTTTTTTAGTCAAGGCAAGTTTCCTAGAAAGACATGCCTATTGCTACACTCCATTGCTCTCACACATGTGAGGCATATGACGGAGCTAAGTAAAGGGAGAGCTCACAGGAGGAGCGAGCTACAGTATCACCTGCTGAACAGCGCATCCCAATGCTGGGGCTCCAGGGAAGGTCGGCAGGTTGGAGTGTGGGATTTTGGCAGAAGGCAACCGGTGCGAGGGCGGTGAACACTTGCTGGGTGACAGTCAGTAAATTTAACGAGAAGAACTGCCACCCCTCTCTTTGTCATACCCTCTTCAGGTGTAGCACCCACCTGAGCCATCAGCTCTGGCCACAGCACCCAGCGTAAACAATAATGCCCGTGTGCAACTCAATAAACTGAGGTCCTCTCTCCACGGCGATCCTCGAAGCAAACAGGCGTCCCTTGGTTTTGCAGCCACAGCCCGAAGCCCAGCTGCCTTTGGTCCTTGCCGGCCGCGAGCAGAGTTCCTGGCCGGCAGGACCCTGCCCGCTCCGCCTCGGGCAGCTCCCCCAGCGACGCGATGCCCCCGTACGGTTGGAGGTGCTGCCGCTCCCCCCGCGCCTGCAGCGCTGGGCGGCACCGGGCACTGTCCGGCCGGGGCAGGCGCTGGGCACTGTCCGGCCGGGCTGGGGCGGCACCGGGCACTGTCCGGCCGGGGCAGGCGCTGGGCACTGTCCGGCCGGGCCGGGGCGGCACCGGGCACTGTCCGGCCGGGCCGGGGCGGTACCGGGCAGTGTCCAGCCGGGTCGGAGCAGGCGCTGGGCAGTGTCCAGCCGGGTCGGGCCGGGGGCAGGCGCTGGGCAGTGTCCAGCCGGGTCGGGGCGGCGCTGGGCAGTGTCCGGCCGGGGCAGGGCAGGCGGCGGGGCCAGCGCCACCGCTCTCCGGAGCGCCCCCTCCCGGCCGGGGCCGCGCTGGGGCCGGGCGGGGGTCGCCGCTCTCCTTCCCGCCCGCCGAGCGCCCTCGCCCCCCCGCCCGGGCCGTTCTCCGCCTTCTGCCGGCCGTGCCAGGCAGCCTCTCTCTCGGCCTTCACTACCGGGTCAGGCGAGGCGGGAGCGGCGAAACAGCGCCCGCCTCGCTCCGGCACCGACACCGACACCCCTCCTCCTCCTCCCCGCGCCGCGGCCGTCCCCTCCCTCCCGCTGCCTCCCTCCCTCCTCCCTCCTCCCTCCTGCCAGTTTCTCTACAACTAGTGCATCCACGCGCAGGCAGGGTCCGGCCGCCGCGGCTGCCATGGATATCAGCTAAAGCCGGGAGGAGCGGGCACAGAGGCGCTCCCCGACCCAGCTCGCAGCCCGCGGGGCCGCCGGCCGGCACAGCTGCGGCCGCTGCCGCCCGCCCCGAGCCTGCCCGGAGGAGAGCGGCTGCCCCGGGGAGTGGGGGCAGAGAGGGAGGGGGGAAGAAGCGCAAGACTGCAGGGAGGGAGTCGGGCAGAGCATCCCCACGGCAATGTCCAAGGGCTTGAAGAAAAAAAGCCACTGGACGAGCAGAGTCCACGAGATCGTGATCGTGAGGAACCCGGAGGGACAGCTGGGCTTCGAGCTGAAGGGGGGCGCCGAGAATGGGCAGTTCCCCTACCTGGGGGAAGTGAAGCCCGGCAAGGTGGCCTATGAGGGCGGCAGCAAGTTGGTGCCGGAGGAGCTGCTGCTGGAGGTGAACGAGACCCCCGTGGCCGGGCTCACCATTAGGGATGTGCTGGCCGTGATCAAGCACTGCAAGGACCCCATCCGCCTCAAGTGCGTCAAGCAAGGTAAGGCAGGCATGGGCCCCCTCTCTGCCCACTCCCTGGGGCCGGGGCAGATCTGGGGGAACGGAGGGGGAGCAACTTTGTTGCTGCAGTTTGACTTTCCCCCTCCCCGCCGGAGCCGCCCCCTCCCCGGCGGCGGGGGGAGGATGCGAGCGGCGCTGCGCGGTACCCGCAGCCGGGCGAATTAAATGTGCGTCAGTGACAGCGCTTCGCCATGCCGGGGGGGGCCGGGCGGGGGGCGGTGGTAGCACCCCCTGCAGCCCCGGTCTCACGGGGACGGGTCCCACCCCGACCCGACCCGACCCAGCGGGCCCGGTCCCCGCCGCCCCTCCGGGCGCTGCTGCCGCTGGCGCTGCCGGGGGCAGGAGCGGCGGCCGGGGCCGGCTGCGGAGCGGGGCTTGCCCTTGGCTTCGCCTTTCTCCGGGCTCCTTGGCGTGGCGACAGGGGCTGCCGCCGCTCGCCGGGTCCCTGGTGGCGCCCAGGGTGGCTTTAGCATCTCTTAAATGTCATTAGCGGAAAAGTCATTCATTTGATCCCTGGTGAAAACGATCGCTAATCCCAGGGAACGGGGAACTCAGAGCATGTGAGAGGACAGGCAGAAAGAAACTTTTGGGAGAGAACGGTGTACTCTTGCCTCGCCTCTGTTTCTCTTATTTATTTTGAAGTACTGTAATAGGTTAATGCGTTTCCAGGAAAGTCAATAGAGAAGAGACGCCACAGATGCTGTTTACATGTTTGTTTCTGTCCTCTTTAAACTATGCTGAGTTGAGTTCTCTGCAGCTGAACGCTCGCGAGGAGGTTTCTGCGACCCCAGCAGCATTTCTGGAGCACAGGAGCTGCTCTGGGAGCCGAGTCTGTAGGTGCTCCTCGGCTATGGGTGGTGCAGCGGCTGTAGGCGTATCGCTCAAGTACGCATTCCAGCCGGGCAGCGAGCCCAGCCATTGAAAACTTGGGAATTTCTGCGGTGGGAAGTTTTTAGATACCATGCATCAGAGGCGCTTGTGCTCTGCAACTGTAGCCATCAGCCTGTGCTCAGAGGACACAGAGGAGAATCTCTCTGGCACTGGGTATAATTTGGCAATTTGACTTCCTCTTTGTAATTGACGGTTTATTATTTAAAGTATAATTTGCGATACTTCCGAATGCTTGAAGAATATGCTAGTTATTAGTTTATCTAGACATGACAGAACCAGTAGAAAGAATCTGACTTCCACTCAGGCCTTCAGAATGTACTTTTTTATATATTCAGTTATCTCCATAAGAGGTCAAGCCTCTACATACAGATGCAATCTGGGAGTTTTTTATTTGTCCTTATGGGTAAGTTGTGCAATATGCTGTAGATCATATCTTGACAGTCGGGCAATGCAGAGAGACACAATAGTTCATGTGGTAAGTGAAGATTAAAAATGACTATAATAGATTCTGTCTTGGCAGTGTAGTGTCATCTTTGGGCACCTGAACTCCAGGAAAGCTGCTCTGCACTGTCCTCTTTTTATTAATAATTTTAGTGTGAGTGGTCTTACTGTGAAAGGATTCCAAAAGAAGCAGCATTTGAAGTGTCAAGAAGATAAGGGTAGATTGTCTGTAAACTAATTTTAACTTTTTTATGTTTTCAGAAATCCTATATATTCTTTACAGTAAAGCAAATTTAAGGTTACTTTGAGTTGCTAGGTGAAACATGTCCTATTTCTCCACTGTTTTTATAACATTTCTTTTCAAGTCAAAGCAACCACTGGTGATTCATTAATGTGTGCACCCTTAATAAATTACCTGTCATACATGAATTAGGGACACGAGTCAGGCTTTTAGTCTGGGAATTACTGCAGTCTTCTGCATGAGACATAAGGGATAAATTTTAAATTCTACCTAATTCTATGTATTTGTACCTGTATCTCTACATACCTGAGGAGTTTCAGTTCAGTATGTTAACTCACTACAGTTTGAATGCAATTCTCAAAGCGCTGGCCTCATGTCTGTGTGTTTGGAAATGACAGTTCAGCATAGATTCTTGGACTCAGAAACATTTCCTGGCTGGAATGATCCTTCATGTGCTCCAGTATCCTTTATGCCAAAGAGAGAGGCCTTCTGGATCCAACTTCCTATTGGGGAAAAAAAAAAAGTCAATGGTTTGTGCACTTTACTACCTGGCTCCTCCTTCCAGTGTAAGCCAGCGCATCCCTGCGCCCCTCGGTGACAAAGCACAGGCAGCCACGTTACAGCAATATTACTATTCCCTGGCAGTGCTTTGCAGCAGTGTGTAGGAGAGAAAAGACTGAGCAATAAAATCTTTATATGTTTTTGTAACTTTTTTACTCCTTTTAATTATGAAGCACCTTTAGTGTGCTGGAACAAGGTTAATGACTCCATTATTGTTGTTTCCGCATAATTTATCAATGCTATCTCTGTCAATTAGAATAGCATGACCTTGAATGCACCATGTGACTGTAGCTGCTTCTTCAGGCTGCCTAGGAATGAAGTCAGAGAGAGAAATGTGGAGGTAGGACACGACTATTTATAATGTGATCTTTAAGAGACTGTGAGTATTTCTCTTATTTGAAAGTTTTGACAATTCAGCAGTGAAAATTTACTTGTAGATGAAATCAGTGAGTGGCTGAATTAGCAGTTTTAAAGCATAGAAGAGGTGCTTTCATGATTTTTCCCGTTATGGTTTATTAAAGACTCCCCTCTCTGGAATAATTAAATACTTCATCATTTATCACATTACTAGATGAAATACTACTTTTGAAAAGTTGAATGGAATATTGCTGTTTTGTGTTAGCTAAACATCTTGAGTTATAAAAACCCCAAACATATAATGTAGGAGTTGCTGCATATTTTGAGGAGGAGTAAACTTCATGAGAAACTGATTTGCAGTTCCATGATATGATGCAACATGAATTCTTCTAGGTATGACACCAGATAAATAAATAGGGTTTTAATGCAGAATGTTGTGCCTGGGTTTGCATGAGGAGAAAAGACTGTAAGAATCATTATTATTATTATTATTATTTAGTCTTAATTGTAAGAGTTCACAAAGAAATGTTCCTTGGAGACTATTTCCTGTTTGGTTTTTTTTTGTTAGGTTTTTTTTTTCGTTTGTTTTTTGGTTTTTTGGAGAGCCACTTGTTGTGCTACTGTTGGC
Source organism: Serinus canaria (assembly GCF_022539315.1). Taxonomy (NCBI): domain Eukaryota; kingdom Metazoa; phylum Chordata; class Aves; order Passeriformes; family Fringillidae; genus Serinus; species Serinus canaria. Next base: position 10,968,313 of record NC_066314.1, read on the forward strand.
AGAATCATAGAGAGTTTCTGGAAACACATGGGATGAAATCTTGGCCCAGATGAAGTCAAAGGCAAAGCAGTCTTTGACATCAGATAAAGAAGACAGGGTTTCCTCTGCAAGACCCCATGCTATTTTGAATATACATCCTTCCAATGAGAGAATTGTATACAGCAGTTACATTAGTTGGGTGTATTGCAAATGTGCATTTTGACCTTCTGCTCCTTTGGGTGAGGATAAGAGCTTTTAACTGTTTCTTAAAGAAATACTTCTGAATTTCAGATGTGTTTGTTTTCACATGCAGAACAGTTTGGATTAAGTGCTGTCTTCTTCCCACACATGTACAGATGCGTAGTTGTAAAAGTAGCAGTGTGTTAAGGGAAGGCATCTTAATTTGGATAAGTAATCACATGGGGAAGAGTCATACAGGGAGCAGTGTTGCCTCCAGTTCCACTGTCTGTTCACTGCTGTCTCAGATCCACAGTAATTCCCAGCAGTAACTGACCAGGTCTGTGCTGTGCATGCTCACTCTTTGTAGGGCTGCATGAACAGCCCACTTGGTTGTTCTGCATAAACTGGGATCTTTATTCTTTACAGAGAGTTATAAACTTCTGTAGATGCCCTCAGCAGAATCCCAGTGAACAGTCTGAAAACATGGATTTCAGAACTCAGGAGCATTGCAACAGATTTTGTCCTGGAGCTCCTGTCTGGTGCATCTCTTTCTCAAGGAAAGTGGTTTGGATGCATTGAGTGATCTGACCAGCTGAGCAATTTAATTTATTTTTAGAAGTATTTAGTAGTATGACTATTTGAAATATGAATAAAACAGACACTTTCTATGGATACTTTCTAATCCTTAGTCAGACTCTTATCTGACTAAAAAGTCAGACTTAAAGTGTCAACCCCTAATTCTTTAGCTCCTTATGCAAAAAAGGCATTTAGTACAAATAATGTAAGGAGGAACTAAAGTTTAATTTTCTCAGTCCAATCATTTACTTAATAGTAAGCATATTCTAGAATGTTTTGCTAAGTGTAGATGTACTTGGGCATATTTTCAAGTGCTTTCCCAGTCAGGAAGAGGTTTGGACCCTCATTAGGGTTGACACAAGAGAAGCCAAGTTTGGGCAGACTGCATCCTCCACATCCTATTCCTGGTGCCTGTGACTGTGGTTGCCAAGCAAAGACTAAAAGGACACAGGATGGTGTTGTCCCAACACCCACTGATTTGTGGCTATAGGGTTTAGTAGCCTTGTAGTGTTTTATCTTAATGGATTAATCCATAAGCTTTGCAATTAAAACCTGGCTTAACTTTTAAAATTTCTTTAAAAGTCTGTGACAGGCCTTTTGACAGAGAAATGCAGGAATGTCGTGATTTTCCAAAGTTTTGGTTCCATGTGCAAACATGTTAGCTAGTTAAAATATTAGTATTTCACTACAGATTTTTCATACACATATTCATTTGTATAGTTATGGGGTTTTTTAATTTCTTGTTCTTTAAGGTCATAAATTATCTTCATTACATTCATTAAAACACTCTGTGCATATAGATAGTGTTTTGGTGATCTTTTATTCCTGGATATCACTATATACTCTATTCCATGATGGGAATGTTGGATACAGCTTTCTTCACAAGAACAGGTATTTTAAAACAGAAAGCTGCATGATTCTCCAGAATTTAAAAAAAAAAAAAAAAATCACAAGGCTCTTTCAAAAACCAGACCCAAAGAACCCTGAAAACCCATGTGGTTCACTTTTCTTTATAACTTTTGCATAGATAGTATTTGCAAATAAACTTACTCCTTTTTCCTAATTTGTGCTCCTTAGGATTTTATTAACTTCTAAAATTAAATTCAGAGTTATTTTTTTACCATTACTTTATGCTATTCTTATGCTTGTCCATCTTAATTTAAAGACCATTGAAGCTGACTTCTGACTCATGTAGCTTGTGATTTATTCTTCAGCTCCTCCAGAGAGCTTGTGATGTTTCATGTCAGGGACTCTGTGTTCACTGGCAGTACAATTATAATCATCAGTCTTTTTCCTTCCCTGAGAATTACAAATGTGCCATTAAAAGATGGGGCCATGACTTTGTTAGTGCATCATTTCCTTGAAGAAATTAAATAACTGAGAGTGCTCTGCTCAGTTCTGTTTAGTCACATAAGGTAAAGTTAATTTTCCAATAAGACTTGTACATCTGTTGATACTGTTGACATCAAAAGAAAGTACTGGTGTGAGGGGGTAGAATTGTGTCTGACTTCCTTTATGCATCCTATAACCTCACCTGCATTAATTCAGCTTTTCATGAAAGATAGGGATTCTGAGCTTTTGCTTTCAGTGTTCTTGATCTTCTCCTTGCTCTTTATAGATGAGGAGCTCCTTTCATGACATGAAAGATTCTATAAATTATTCATCTACATATTTTGTATACAAGAAGGGGTGTATACCTGGAAGAAGTACTCCTTCAAAAGGGACTTATAGGAGGAGGTGGTCACAAGTGTGATTTAGAAAGAGTGATGGAAAGTGCTGCAGTAGCTGTGGAAGCAGATGTTTCTTGTTCTTCTCTTCCTCATGGTGCTATAAACAAATAAAAAAAGGGATTTTTTTTTTTTTTTTTTTACTGGGGACTATCGAGGCAAAGTTCAAAGAACATAGTGGTATTTTTTTGACCGTGTTAACATTCTCAACCTAATGTTTTTGCTCATGTACCTAGGTGTTTATAACAATATACATCAAAATTTTTACAATCTTTGTTTTTTTTGAGACTGGTAGAAATTTTCATCTTAAGGTTGAGATTGTGTAAGAACTTGTATAGTACTGCTATGCAAGTATTGCTACAGTACTACTCTAGAATATTTTTCATTCAAGTTTTGGTGCAAATATATATGACAGTTAATGAACCTATGTACTCTGGTGGCCAAGCAATGTACAGTATGGCACAGGATTATGCTGTAGGAAATAAAATAATCATCAACTTTAGAATAAGATTGACTAGATGCCTATCCAAGTAGGTGCAGTGTAGAGCACAGGGTTGGATGGTATTGATTTCTGTGGCAAAGTGCCTGTCATTGGGTTTTATTGCTGAATGCCATTGCAATGCTGGCCTTAACTGAATTTTCTAAAACCACAGGGGTTCTGATCCCAACAGTATCTCTTCAGCACACCCAACTTGTTGCAAATCTGCTTTTCTTCTATCCAGTAAGAAGGTGCCACAGTTTTCTGGCCATTTGTTTAGCTTTCTAACTGTAGGCTGAAACTACCCAATGAAAAGTGGAATGCTGGGCAGAAGCAAAAGAAAAGAAAGATACTTAAGGGCTTTAACAAAAATTATTTAGCATTCCTAAACTGAACAAAATCCTCATTGGAAAATGATAATCTCAAAAACAGTTCTTATGGTTTGAATGTTCTTTTAATGTTAACCTAAAATCTCTCATTTATTCAAACCTGCTATCCATAATTTGGAGACTTCACTAGAAGCTGAGCTGAAAGAAAGCTGTTGTTTGTGTGTATCTGCCATGTATTTATCCTTCTTACATTATTCTCAAACTCCTAGTCAGTACCTTCAGATTGCTAGAATCCAGAAAGCTTAATCAAAAGGTAGCTTGCTGTCAACACAGCACTACCAGGTATCTTCTCATTCATACATACATTTTGATTAGTAATATATGAATAATGCTGTTTCGCTCTGCTTATCAGCCTCAGACGTTTCTCCTGGGTGTCTTTGATTATTTCCACAGCACATGAATTTGAGATGAAGGAAAGTAAGACAAGGAACAAAATGGAGAAAGTAAAATTGTGTGAAAGTTCCAGGAAAAAAAATTAGAGATTATTAAAGTACATTACTGGTTTTAGAATTTATGTGTTCTGTCATATTCAAGACTGAGTACAACCCTGTGCCTGCAGCACAAGAAAAATCAGCATGGGGAACATGTGTTTCCTAGGTCTGTCTTTGTTTCTCAAAACATGTTGAAATCATAGAATCATTTAGCTTGGAAAAGACCTTTAAGTTCATTGATTCCAACTGTTAAACCAGAATTGCCAAGTCCACCATTAAACTGTAACCTTAAGTGCCACATCTCCAGGGTTTGGTGGCTCAGCCACTTTCCTGGGCAGCTTTTTCCAATGTTTGACAATGCTTTCAGAGAAGACATTTTTTTTTCCTAATATCCAATCTAAACCTCCCTTGTGCACCTTGAGGCCATTTCTTCTTGTCCCGTTGTTTGTTATTTGGGGGAAGAGGCTGACCCCACCCAGCTACACCTCCTTTCAGGCAGCTGTAGAGAATGATCAGGTCTCCCCTGAGTCTCTTTTTCTGTAGGCAAAACACCCCCTCACTCAGACACTCCTCATCAGACTTGTGCTCCAGACCCTTCCCTCTGTTGCCCTTCTCTGGATGTGCTCCAGCACCTCAATGTCTGTTTTGTAATGAACTGAAAAACCAACACTGTTGATAAAGATATTGAGCAGGCCTGCCCCAGATAGTGAGCCCTGAGGAACCCCACTGGTGACTGCCCACCAGCAGGATGTACTTCATTCCCCCCACTCTCTAGACCTACCATCCAGTCAGTTTTATGTGCAGCAAATGGTGCACCAGTCCAAGCTATGACCAACTGGTGTCTCTAGAAGAATGCTGGTGTAAAGCTGTCCCTCTAAAATATGCTCAATTATCTCATTCCAAAGGAAAAAAATTGCATTCTTGCTTCTTCAGATGAAAGCATGAGTTATTGTTAACATGTCTGTGTTTCTGTCCCAAATTCTCATGAAAGTAGGGTGAAATAATGGTGCCACCTAGAAGTGGGGGAGAAAAACATTTTTAGGATGACTTTAAAACATGAGTGATGTTCCTACCAAAACAGAGATTTACCAGGTAGTATTTTGTCATGCACAGAACTGCATGCTGGGTTCCTTGCTGCTGAGGCAGCACCTCAGCCTCCCTGGCTCTATTTCTGCTTCCTTCTTCTCTGGTACCAGCACAGTGGTGGTGTCATGGCCATGAATGCTATGTAGTGGTAGTGCAGGACCATAAACACTAAATCATCACTGCACCTTTCTTGGCAGGCCTCTGACCTTGGGAAGCAAGGGCATCAGTCCAGGTATTCAACACCATGTGGAAATGGAATTAAAACACCAAATGTGCATGTGTTTTATGATTTTCAGACAAGACAAACTGGCTGTGTGCTGCCACATCCATAGATGAAATAATGCCTTTCTATATACATTTCAATATAGTATTTTTGTTACTTTCTTGAGCCATCCTTGGTTCAGATCAGTGTACTTCATGGAGGCCCCCCATAAATTTGCAAACCATGGAGCCCTGTCTGCCACCAACATTCTGCTTTCTTGCCCACTCCAAGCCTTTTGTGCTAATGAAGCACCTTCCTGTGTCACTGGAATTCATCTTGAACCTTTCAGGTAGCACATCTTTCAGGTCTGGCATTAGCACCAACTAGTTTATTCTGCCAGAAAGATATTCCTACCCTCTGTGCTTGAGTTCAGTTCAGAAGGCAGGCAGAAACTTGCTTTGACACAGAATTCTGGCACTCCAGATCATGCCTGTTCCAATGGGAGAAGGGCTGGTGTAACAATCTCCCATTGTGCCTGGTCTGGGGACAGGTGGCACAGCCTTGACAACATATGCCAGTCTCTATAGCCAGTGGTGGCAGCCATTTCATTGACTTATCCAGAGTTATTAAATTGTCCACAGAGTTCCCAGATTACTGCACTGGGGGCCAGGGTTTTCCTCTGACAGTCTGTTAGGTCAGACACTGAGGACAGAATTGAGGTCACTCCCTCACTCTCTGCAGAGTCATGGTGTGTTTATTTTCAAAAATGCTGAAGAAATATTGTGTCCTTATTATTCAGGGAAAAAAGGGAAAAAAACCCTAGAAATAGACTTCATCATTATGAGTAGTGCTCTTAGATCCACTATACATAGCAGAACAATGGAAAACAGTGGTGGAGTATAATGAGCAAAATTTTCTACACTGTACTAGCAAGTACATTGTGTAGTTGTGTTAATGTAACATTAGTATTCCAGAGTGGAAATCCTTCCTGCAAACAGGTACAGATTCTATTTTATTACTTATCTATTTATTAATAGCTTTCTATCTCACGTTGTCCTTGCATTTCTCAAAATGAAATGTGCAAAATGATTTTTGAAATTGCACATTTTAAAGTTCTTTTTGTAATTTAAAGAAAAATTTTCCAGCTTTTTTCCCATCATGCCATTCACTAATTAATCTGCATATTTATGATAAAATATTGCCATTTCAGAAAACAACACCTAACCTGTCCTATAGAAGTTGAAAGGAAAAAAAATCTGGGTGATCAGTTTCATTCCAGGACATCCATTTCACTCAATAGTTCTTATAACACACACCATTTTTTTCTACTTAAACTTAGACTGAAAAGTGATGAACAGTCCTATTTGTACCTCATAAGAGTTACACTGAATAGTTTCTATCATGTTACATTCTCACAACTGACTCTAGTATGAAATGGAATGGCTGTTTTCATTTCTGTTATTCCCTTACTAAGTCCTTCTTTGTGCTAAATCTGCATTAATAAATGTCACATAAGCCTCTCACATGCTTCCAAAATGGTATGTTAGTATAAACAAGTATTAATCCCATTATATTTTAATTCTCTGGCCTTGGTTTTTTTATAGGAACAGCAGTTTGTATTTCCAAGTGTTGCAGGGTCCTGTTCCTGGCTTAAAAAGCTAAAAGATCATGCAGATGCTATCATGGAATTGAAATCCTTGTGAAGTGGGGAAGGGAGCAGCTGCTGAACTCTTGTATCAGACTGATGGAGGAGTGAACACCTCTTCAGATTAAACTGTTGAGTGCTTTGCTTAGGTAAAGAGTAATTATCCCCCAAATTCCCTGTTCAGCCACTACGCTACTCCTTTGGAAAACTCTGCTTGAAGCTCAGACCTGCTGGGATGCCTATTCTGCACTTGATGATATTAGGTGGTTTGCTCTGACTCCTCTTCATTTTATATATATACACATATACATGTATATATTTAGTAATAATATAGTCATTATTTTTACTGGTATTTCTGATTTCTCTTTCCATGTGGGTTTGTTATATCTGCCTATTGTCTCACACATGAAACTGCCTTTTTGTTGTAGCAACTAGCATGGCAATTTCAAGTTGAGAGTCTCTCGTTTCTATGGCAATGTGAGGAACTATTCACATTAAATTCAGAGTCTAACATAATGAATGTCTTGGAATTAGTTGCTGGAAATATTCTGTATCATTTTAACATAGGATCTATTACTCTAATTGATCATAATTCAGTCTTGGTGATTGAAGCTTTGAAGTGGATAAAAGCTTAGCAATATTTTTGGATTTAAGAGAATATAGTGGTTATTACTAATGTGGAGCTTCTATTATTGGTAGTGCTGGTCTGTTGTCTCATGGTTTTTCTATTATAGCTACTGCTAGTGAAGCCTATTAAAAAAATCTTTGTTATGCAGTGTACAGAGAATATGTTTCCTGAAGAATTTGGGTTTTCATTTTATCTGCTTGATTACAGATGTGGAAGAACATTTCTGCCCTGTAAACTTCCAGAAGAATTACTGGAATTTCAGACAAGCCAGTAAAAAGTGCTTTTTCTGCACTCACTCTATTTGGTCATTTTCCAGTAAAAATAGCATAAAAGATTTCAGGAAAAGCATCCATTACAATACTGGAGGTTTTGTTAAGAAAATAAAGTAAAATCAAGATGTTGGATTTGCTTAATTAAAATTGAAAGTCGGTCATTGAAATATGAATTAAAAGGTCTTGTGGATTCAGATTTATATTGAATTTTTATGTTAAGCCTGTGATATGTACTGAAATAGTCTTCAGAACAGATGAACCCACATGACTTATATATGCCACTTTTAAATATGTGTGAAATATTGTATGGGTCTGTGTACAGTTCATGGGAATTGCAGAAGTATAACAGCTCCTTTGCCTTGATAGGGAGTCATATCTGTGCCTGTGCTTTAATGGTAGTGAAATTAATGTTTCTGAGTGTAAAAGTCAAAAAACTGAAGGTTTGGTTTTGGATTTTTTGCATATGGGAGAAAGCACCTCCTGCATGTGACTAGAGCAGTACCAGTTCTAAAACAGTAGTAAATCCAATTAGTATTATTTTCAGTCAATATTAAGAAGATTTCTGGTAAGTAGTAAGCAACTTTCTCACCAATTGCTGTAGGAACAGGTTGCATGAGCTGCAGAATTCCTCCCTCTGTGTCTGAGCACTGCTGGCCAGCTAGTGAGGATGCTGCTGGCTGGGAAAGAGGTTTGCAGCTGGGACATTAAACCAGAAGTCTTCAGTTGTATCCCTTTAGGTGCTAATATTGGCCTTGTTATTAGACAATCTGAGTAGCTTCCAGATTCTAAAAGTCATTTACAAAATGATTTATTCAGAGTTCCCAGACAAGGAGTATTTCCTGATGTCCTCAGCTCCCTCAGTGAATTTCATTGTGAGGAGGGAAGCTGAGACTGCATAAAACTTCTTCCCTCTTTGGTCTCCTGACCTAGGCTATGAGATAGAGGTCTTAGAAACCCCTGGGAAATTACTGAGTTTCAAAACCATAATGATTTTTGTCCTCTGTGCTGTCTTTTTATGGTTTTGTTTGTTTTTAATTTTTTTAAATGAAACTTATTTCATTATTAAAGCCTGACTAGCTTTTTAGGAAGAAAGGATCTTTCTAAACATGTATGGTTTGCCCATAGAACTGGTACTGTATTACTCCAATATAATTGCTTAGTATTTTCCTTTTATTCTTTAAAAATTTAAACTCTTACAACATAAATATTGTTATTAGTCTATCAAGCCAACTGAAATAAGATCCCATGGTGACAGGTACTACAAGCTGGCAGGGAAAAACACTTGCTGCCCCAAAGGGTTTATAAAGGCAAATGAGACACAGAGGGGAGGTAGGAATAGAAAAAACTACACAGTGGTGAAGTGACTTGCCAAAAATCTCAGCTCAATCAATAACAGAGTGGAGAACACTGCAATGTAATTTAGAAGTCTATGCAAGCAGTACTGCATCCAAGTAAAGGCACACAAACCACACAAAACCCCCTCTCCTGTTCAGTTAGGGTTTCTATTGATGGCTCGAGTGGAACATTTTTGTGGGTATTTATTTTATATTTTGCATGACAAATCCCACGTAAAGCTTTCTTAATAAGAAAGAAAGAAGAAGCACAAGCATGCAGAGGTATCTGCAGATGAGAGAGTGTGATGGAGTGTTTTCTCCTAAAATGAAATGCATTTCAGAAATATCTTGGAAGTGGTAAAATGTAGGAAATCAAAGTTATATACATTTACATATTTTAATGAGATACTTATGTTTGTTTGCACTGCTAATTGGACAACTAGGTACATCAGTCACACTGTGTGAGACATTTATTAAACTTCTTTTGGCCTGTTAAAGCAGCTGTTTGACAAGTTACAAATGATAAGTAATTTGTGTGGGGTTTATTTTGGGATGTTTATTCCTTCACCCACCCCCTTTGTCTTTCTGTTTTAAAACCTTTTGGAAAGAGAAGAAGTCCTAAAAATATTACCATAGGCAGAGTTTGGCTTGCTGTGTGAAACATACAAAATACTAGTTAAGAACCCAGTGGGAGCCTCTAACTTTTCACAGTGGTGGGGCACTTCAGATTGGCTCCCTGGCTCCTCTCAGAGCCTGGTGTTGCCACCTTTTGATCCAAACTGGATGGGGCCATTGGCAGAATCTTGGATTATTAAGGAATTGTGGAGGAGCCTATCCTGATGTGACAAGGACACCTGGCAGTCCCAGGCAGGGCTCTGTTGTTGCTGTGTCTCTTGTGGTTGCACCAAAGGTTTCCTTTGTGCCTCTGTCCCTCTGTGAAGAGCTCTTGGTGCCTCTTTGTGCTTTCACCTCCTCTTTGGCATCAGTTTCTCGTTTCTCACTGGAAACTCTTTGCTCCCACTCCCCTTGGAGAGGCTGCTACAAAGGAATGCTCTGCTGGAGTGGAGTGGGTTTCACTGTCTGGAAGCTCTCTCTGTTCTCCTCTTTCTGTGCCTGGGGCCGGTGTGGAGTTAAAGCAGTGATCAGTGAGAGGTCAGGGTTGGATTTAGCTTTGCTCAAGCAAGGCTGCTTAGGTCTTGCTGAATCCACCCTTTGTTTTCAAGGAAAAAGGAGTTGCACCACATTAAGATGACATCTAGCTGAGGTTCTGCAATCCTTCTTTTATCCCCCTCTATTTACCACAGCACTTCTAGATCCTTTAAATAGACCTGGCACAAGCCAATGCAGATTCCTGTGTTTTTACTCTGTTGAAGCACTCATGTGTCCTTTTGACAGCCATGCATTCCTGGTTGATCTGCAGCACCCATTATTATGTAGCCTGATTGGACTTGGATCCTGAAGTTGATCACGAGCACACTGTTGCCTTGTTTGCATTATTAATTCATCAGGCTTTTTACAGGTGCAGTCATTGGCAGGTCTGAGAACAGAGGAAACTCTGAATGATCTCTCCAGGGCAGCTGGTTCACAGTGCATGGTGAAACTGCTCAACAATTTGCTGCAGAAAATGTGTAATGTTCTGTGTGGCCAGTATCACCAGGGAATAGGTGAGATGAGCTAGACTTTGGCTCGGGCACCAGATTTACCAGTCTGTACCCCTGTAAAGCAAAGGCCCAAGCAGTACTTGATGGAATAGCACTGGCATCATTACCTTCCCTGGAGCAGGTGTCCTGAATTCAGCCCAGGATCACAGAATCAGGCTGCTTAGGCATGCCAGGTGTCCTCATAGCAGAAGGTAAAAATACCTGTGTTTAAAGGGTGCTGGGTCATTCTGCACTGGTGAATATTCATTTTCTTTTCCCATGCCTCTGTATGTGGCTCCCACTGTGCTCAGAGGGATGGGAGAGCTGAAGCTGCACAGACTGCTGGGCCCAACCACATTCTAAAATAGATGATGGAGTAGTGCATTGCTATCTGTGTGAGAGGGAACCTGAGCTTGCCCTCTGGGAATGCTGTGTGGGGCACCATAAAGCTGTTGCTGAAGACACACTTGCGAGCAGGTGACCTGGATGGCTCCAGTTTTACCTGTGAAGCAGGTTTCTACAATAATGTCCTTGGTGTGGGACTACACTTGGCTATAAATTCCTCAATTAAAATTTGAAAGATTGCCTTTCTTCTCCCCTTTGTTTTTTAAAAGCATGAAATGAAACCAAATGTCAATGCTTCTTTCTTTATTTTTTTTTTTTTAGAGCAGAATCCTTGTTTACTGACCAGTCTTTCTCAGTGTAGTTTTATCTGTTTAACTCAAGGCTTCCTGCTGCCTTGCCTGGACACATGTTATGCACTCAATCACCAACTAGTTGCAGCTTTCCAGTTTTTACCTTTTTTAGCTCTTTGGAAGCCTTTCTAGCAAGAAATGACCCCATCACATCATGTTTATCTTCTGAGATCTGATGGATCACAGAACTAGTGTGGTATTGCTCTGAATCAAAAGTTTATGCACATGTTTATTCATGTTTTGCCTGAAAACAGTATTATGTGTCACTGCTGAGAAGTGATTTCTGATCAAATCCAGGAGTTGCCAGGCCTCTTTTAATTTTTTTTCCCCCTCTGGCTGGTAGCTACAGATAACTGCTGTCTCTTGAAAAGATCCTGTAATTAATGTGGGTGAACCTGCAGAGTATGATTTACACAGGAGTTTTTCAGAAGGGCAGGAGAATAGAGAGGAGAAAAAGCCCCTAGCAAGATGTTTCACACAGATTGGCAAGTCAAGGATCCCTCGTTGTAGTTCAGATTTTTTTTCCTTTTTTTTTTTTTTTTTTTTTTTACAAAGAGAATATCCATTGAACTTGCAGTAATTATTTTGTAAATAAAATATTTATATTTTATTATGGTGTAGAAATGACTTTACAAAGAATCAGAATTTTATTTCTGACCCCTTTTTTGTCTTTATTACCCTAACCAGCGCACTGCAAAGGCTGTGTGTTCAGCCTTTGTATGTAAAATATATCTTCAATAGAAAATGGGACCTGTAGCAGAGAGGCTCCATTTTTAGCACCTAAAGGTATCTTACACATATGGGGGTTTTTACAAAATACAAAGAAGTCCCTGGAGAGGAATTTTTTACAAAAGTATGTAGTGATAGGACAAGGAGTAAAAATTTCAAACTGAGAGAAGGTAGGCTTAGATTAGAAATCAGAAAGAAATTTCTTGCTGTGAGTGAGGTGTAATTACCCATAGCTGTAGGTGCTCCATCCCTAGGAGTGTTCAATGCCAGGTTGGGTGGGGCTCAGAGGAACCTGGTCTAGTGAAAGGTGTCCCTGCCTGTGGCAGAGGATTGGAACAAGATGACCTTTGTTATGATTAACAGTATTACAAGTCATATAACTTCAAATTTTGGCTTTGAGGGGCTAGAAACTGCAGTTTTCTCAGAGAACATAAATTGCAGGTGTTCTGTAGCTTTCAGTGTGAGTTGCACATTTCTTGCTATCTCTGAGCCAAATGGAGCTGCCCATGCTGAGCAGCCCAGCATCCAGCCCAGCTGGAAGTGGCTGTCATCCCCCAAAATGCTTCTCAAGCCTGCTGGAGCCAGCTCCTGCTTCCCTAGGAGCAGCCTGTTTCCAGTGCCATCCTAGCACAAACAATAGCTTCTGACTGCTCCAGCCCAGGAGTGGTCATAACCATTTCCACCTGGGTTTTTTCATTTGTCAGCTTTGAGATCTTCCTTCAGCTCATTTTCCTTTGAAAAAAGTTTGTCTGTTAACAATCAGCTGGGCATCATGTTTGCTTGCAAAACACCTGCAACAACACATCATTTCTACTTTGCTTATGTCAAACAAGATCCAAGAATTACATGCCCATGCTGATTTATGCTATACTGTTTGGAATTACATTGGAAATGCATGAATTTCATGAGTCCTGCTGAGCTTTGTTTTTAGGTGCCATTATCAACTACTCAGGGAAATTTCATATTAGTTTTATTAAGTTCACAGTACAGAAAGGAATATTTCATAATCTCTTATAGGAGAATTCCCAGTGAACTGTTTTCAGATACTACATTTCTGTATGTTGGAGCTGTGTTTAAAGGTTTATTTTTGAGTTTTGGTTACTAAAACTGTCTATAAACAATGCCTGTAATTTGTTTCTGTCTTACAACTGTTTATGAAACCAAGAAATTTCTGATTTTTTTTTTCAGAAATGATTGCAAAGTATTTCTAGAATTGTTTACTATACATACAAGGAATAATCTAGTCGTCAAGAAAAGTGAGGAAAGGGGGAAAAAAGGTAGGAGTGGAAGGCACTACTCAGTAATTCATTCCCATCCAATTGCCTAAGAGGCTACAAAGATTTGTTAGTCTGTAATGCTGATGCTACTGCCTGAGAATTTCCATCTTTTCTGATGACATATTCTTGCACAGGGCTCTTCAATTGGTTTTTTTTTTAAAGAAAGACAGCAACTAATGAAGAGCTTGGAAGTTTCACTGGGAACTGGAGACGTCCTGCCTTTGGAGCCCTGGCTGTGATGTGCAGGAAGGACTGGGAAGAGGCCTGGAGCTGGTGCCCTGACTCTCACTACAAGAGTGGAGAAGGGATTGCTCTCCCCAGGGAGACAATTCCAGGCCCTTGTGCTGGTTGAAATTATTGGAGACTAAGGAAGTTGTGCTTTTAGTTGGGCTTTGTGAATGGGGCAGAAGCCAGTGCCCCTGGCAGGCTCCTGCATGGTGCCTTGTGAGCCAGAATCCCCATGCAGAAATTAAGTGGAAGAGTGTCAGTGTAACAGATTGTTAGAGCTGTTTGTTGTCCTTCATTGTGCAATTGAGATCAACAGAGGAAATAAATGTACTCGGTCTAAAAGAATTCTGTGCTCCTCCCAATTTTTATGAATGTGCATAACAAGAACCTTTGGAAAAGCTGCATGTTAATGCATAAGTGGTTAAGTTACAGTAGCATTAAGGATTTGACTTAAACCAACAGATTCAGGGATTTCCAGTGAAACTGAAAATCTGTCTTTTCATCCAAATTTTAAACGTGCTGTGCATGTAAAATATCCTCTTTTTGTGATTGTGTTTTTGTGGACATGCTTTTTTTCATTTTATCAGTGGAAGAGGTTCAGTTTTTCTGTACTACATGAGAGCAGATCCAGAGCAACTAACTGATCCTGTTTGAATCCTTCCTGGTGTGTTGGAGCACATTCAGCATCAATCAGATAAACACTCTATCATGGTCTTTGACCCTGTGATTTGATAGGAGTTATGTGCATGATCTCACTCTGTTCCAAATATCTTGGCTCTCTTGGCTTTTTTCACACTTCTACACTGTGTTTTAAATATGTTTTACTATATAGTTCCTGCACTAGAACACTCAATACATAGAACCACAGAAATAGTTTGGAAAAGGCTGCTGAGAATGAGTCCAGCATTTAACTGGTCACCACCTTGTCAAGTAGATCTCAGTGCTGCTGCTACATCCAGTAGTTTCTTGAAGACCTCTGAGGACAATGACTATGAAGTATGTTGTTGCTATCATAGAATCACAGAATGGTTTGGGCTGGAAAGAAAGATCATCTTGTTCCAAGCCTCTGCTGTGGGCAGGGACACCTTTCACCAGACCAGGTTGCTGAAATCCCCATTCAGCCTGGCCTTGAACATTAGGGATGGGGCATCCACAACCATTCTGACCAGTTCCAGTGTCTCCAGTCTCCCTTTACCCTCACTGTAAAGAATTTCTTCTTAATACCTAATATAAACCCACCCTCTTTTCTTTTGAAATCGTTGCCCCTTGTCCTGTCACTGCATGTAGTCCCTTTCCTGCTCTCTTGTAGCCCTTTAGGTACTGAAGGATGCTCCAAGGTCTCTGGAGCCTTCTCACCTCCAGTCTGAACAATCCCAACTCTCTCACCTTGTCTTAATAAGGAGAGCTTCTCCAGACCTCTGATCATCATTGTGGCCCTTCTCTAGAGTCACTCCAGCAGGTCCATGTCCTTCTTTTTTTTGGGGGCCCCAGAGCTGGACACAGCACTGCTGATGGGATCTCAGGAGAGTGAGTAAAAGGCAGAATTTCCTGCCTTGACCTGTTGGTTATGCTCCTTTTGATGCCAGTCAGGATGTGGTTGGCATGTTTAATGGCCTTAAGTGTGGCTCCTGAAATATTGATAAAGATGCTATCACATGGAATAAACCAAAACTAACAAATAGACCAAATGAACAAATAAACAACTTCCCAAAGCAACAAAACAAAAAACTCCAAACCCTAAAAGAAAAAAAAAGAGTAAACAGAAGGGAGTTTAAAGTAAAATTATAGAGCATTCAGAAGATGCTGTGTAGATGCCATAATTCAAAACCAGCATTAATCCATTTGAAGTGATGTGATGCCTCAGAAAAAAAAAAAGCCTCCAGCTTGCAGCTGTTCTAGACTGGGGATATCTCTGCTGCAGTCCCATGGCCAGGAGAAGGAAATCAGGGTGCCACTGCTGGGGGTGTCAGGGCCAGCAGCTGCTGGGAGGGGGACAGCAGTGCTGGGGCCACCTGGGCTTCTGGTGGTGATGTCTGGGTGGATGGAGAAGAGATTGGAGGTAGCTACAACCTCTTCTTGCCATCCATGCCAGACCAGTGCATCTCTTTTTGAGGGCTGTTGATACAGACTTGATAGAGTGCTGAGATACAGTAATGTCATTATTTTAAAGTGGCAAATCTACTGGTGGTTTCAGTACTGTGAAGTGTTTGAGATGTGCAATGGTGTAGATTACAAGATGCTTAAGTAGATTAGGGAATGGGCAAGCACTCAGAGATCTGGGCTCTGATTCTCTGGAAACCTTAAATAAATTTCCCAACCTCTCTACCTTCATTCCCCAATGATACCAAAATCACATAGATTATTAAACTAATAATAGATCTGTTCCTCAGAAAGAGTTCTGAGGGAACTCAATTAATGATTGTGATGCATTGGTCTGCAATAGCAGTCATGGTAGCCTACTAATATGATTTACAGACATGTAATTGCTAATTATTCAATATTGACCTGATCCTTGAAAAGTAAACTCTGAAAGCTGAATCAGATATTGTGTAAATATGATATCAATTATAATGATTTTTTTTTTAATTCAGAGGTGTGTTCTTCTTTGTTCATTTTCTCTGCATATCTCAGTTTTGAGACAATTCTCTGATCAAGTCACAGATATTTTTATTATGTCTTCCTACTTTTACTAGATTTTTCTCCTGAGTGTTTGTGAACATTTTGGAAGATATCTGGCTAAAAATATCTCTGTCTTAGTTTCTTATTCTTCTGCATTGTTGTCATTCTGTGATTTGTCTATTTAATTTCTTCATATAAGGAACCTGCATTTTGCATTCTATTTCTTTTCTTTTCTAATGTTTTGCACTTCATTTTCATCCAAAATCAAACTTGTGGTCATTCTAATGTGGGTTGTGGATGCACCATTGAAAGTGAAGAGAGTTAACAAAACTCTCAGTCTCAGGGTCAATACTAAAGGTAGCTAGACTGAACCCTTTATCTGTATTTGCTGGGTTCTAACTGCCCAAATCTTACAGGCTGGTTGCAATATTTCAGTAAACTTTGGGAGGACTGGGTGCATAAAAAAATTAGTCAACGAAAAGATAAGGCCACACTTGGCAAGTATCAGACTTGATTCCAAATGAAGTTAGTTTGGGAAAGAAAAAAAGTATGAGTTATTCATTTGAGCTCTGTTTGATATTAAAGAAATTGAAATTCAGCATTTTTTTCTGAACATACTGATTATTTGTGCACTTCTGAACTGTTGGGGAGTTTTTGGGTAGCTTGTCAGGTATTCTACATGCCAGGCCTGGGGCTGTTTATTGTTCTCAGATGTCAAGTAAGAGAGGGTATCATCTTCATTTATTTTGCCTCAAAATGATCTTAAAAAGCTATGGCTGGTTTATTTGAATAGTCTTGAAAGGGCAATTCTTTCAAAAGAAAATAATTCATCTGCATAAATAAATATAAGATATGAACTGACTGAATTAGCTTATTTCTATTTGAGATTTTTTGCAAAATTTGGGGACAAAATCTGCTGTCTGTTAAGAGATATTACACCCTGATTCTCTCCTGTGTTCATGGAAAAAATGAAAACACAATATGCTTCACTTTGTTCCTTGTGTTTTAAGGTACTGGAGGCTGTCATTACTCCACTTACAGGGGCAATATCTGATGTCAACAAATATAGATATTTCCTAAACTTATTTTTTAAATTATTATTTATCTGCCATAAGTTAGTGTATATTCACTATATGGAGTAAAAAGGACCAAAATATCTGTCTGTGATGCGTAGCAAATTATTATCCACCAGAAAATTCAATTTAAGGCGCTCCATATCTCTGCCTTATATTTCAGGTTTACTGTTTATCATAATGTTCAGCATGAAAAGTTGTAGGGGAAGGATTTTTTGTTCGTTTTTATGGAGCTTGAAAAACTCAACTGTGGCTTCAAGTGACCTTTGCTTCCATGCAACTTCTATGAAACTAGAAATATCTTAACATATCAAATATTCATACCATTCTCATGTAAAGCAAGAGCCAATATTTTAAGTTTTCTTCATCTTTAGTTTTGTATAATCTGCTGCCCACAAAGCAGTTGAGATGGATGGGATGAAATCCAATTGTTCTTCCTCAGCTGAAGCTCTTAGCCAATACATAAATTTTAGGCTTTTTTTGCCTCTATGGTAAATTATTGTGGCAAACCTGTCCTCTGAAGGGATCTGTACTATTCCCTAGCTGCCTTAAGAGCAAGAACTGCAAGTTAGGTGGCTGCATCACAGTGGCTGAAAAAGCAGTTCATTGTAGGTTTGTTAAACATTTGTTTACGGCTGATATCATGATCTAGGAATAAAGCTGTAATGTGTAACTTTTTTTTGTTTGGTTGGTTTTTTTTTACATTTTGAGCAAAATTCCAACTCTCTTGTCAGATTTGAGTTTTAAAATCCTTCATCAGCTGTGATGTAGATAAATAGGCAGATTTTTTCCAAATAGCTATATAAGCCTTGAGAGCAGTTTTGTATTTTATTAATAAATTTCTCATTTGAGAGCTTTCCTACATCTTCTAATATAAACCTTTATGTTTAGCAGTAATGAGAAGCGACTACAGGTTAATTCATGGGGTAGTTAAAATTAGTATCAGGTTTACCTTGTGTGAAAGAGAAGAAATGTTATTAATAAATAAAAGAATAGAGTATGTGATAATTAACATTTTTACCTAATAAAATTTATCAAAGACCACTGGAAACTGAATTTTTCTTTTTACAATCCTACCTGAACCTGAGATTCACCTGAAAATTGGAAGTATTTTGGAAGTTTTTAAAAATTGTTTTGATAACTTGTCTTTGAGCAGTTGTAGCTTTTATTGATTCTAGATTTATAGATGCTTGACTTTCTGGATAGTAAGCTTTGGTATCAAAGATCTAAATGAATTTGATCTGAATGAGCTGAATGGCTTTTCATAACCTCTCTGAATCATCATTATTCTCACTAGGAAATATGGACATGTAATGATTTTTGGAAAATCATAGTACAAATTTGGGCCGCACAGACCATACAAAACTTAAAAAAAAAAAAAAAAAAAAAAAGGTTTTGAGGTGGAATATTCACTTTTGGGATATTAGAGCATGTAAGCCTAGAGGAAAACATGCCAAGACTGGGATTTCAAAAGGACACAAGGGAGCAGGAAATCACTGAAATAGAATAGGCCTCATGAAACTTCACTAAGAGAGTTAGGTTGTAATAAAGTGTTGGTTTCCTTGAATAATTTTATGATCTCAGGGACCCCATGAGAGCTGTGTTGAGCACTGGTGATCACTGGGGATTGAGGCTGAAGCTCCATGACATGCATGCAACTTGACCTCAGTCAATAGCAGAGCTGTCTTCTGTTCTCCAGGATTCCAGTGCAGGAACTAAAACTCCCAGTGAGTTATTAATGAGTCTGGCTTCTGCTGTCCTGCAGTGCATGATTTAGTTTAGTAATTGTTTAAAACAGCCATCTGATCATTTTAGCCATTGGTTGCATTTGGTGCTAATTCCACTCAGTAATATACAGGTCTTCACTTCTGCAGGGGCCATTATTCAAGAGGAGAATGTTACTCCTTCATTAAAAATAAGAATCAGTATTTACAGAGAGGGAAAAGGAAGTAGCCATATACCTTGAAGATTAATTATCTTTTAAATTTATGTGGAAGAGGCAAATAACTGGATGATGCAAAGAGGAAGGGAGAATTTGTGTTGGTTTGGCTCTTGTTTTTCTACTGGCATTTTGTACATTCCCTATAAATAATTGAGTGACCATGGTGGGGTCAAGTGTGTTTGCTCTTGATAAAACATACTGATTTTCCCAGGGTAAATAACATCTGAGAAGTGGTAACTTGGGAGGCACCTCTCATGCCACACTTAATTCCATCACATGCAGTATTTCTCTATCTTCCAGATGCCACAAGAGTTCAAAAACTTTGTGGATGCCTTGTAAAAGAACAGATAACTGGTGTACCTATGATAGATTTGGGAGGTATCAGTGACAGTTTTCATGTAAATTTACTGCAATTTCCAATAACTTGCATTCCTTAGCACTGTAGGGTGCATTTCACCACCTGATATAGAAAGATATATTTGGGTTTTTAAAGAAATCTGCATTATGTTTCTGGAATTACTGGGAATAGTCTGTAAAGTGAAATATTTAAGAGTTGTCATCGCAACCCAGAGTAGTTTTGTGTTTCAGTGTCTGCATACTTTTCTAGGAGTGGGAAAAAAAAAAAGAAAAATAAAAGTTTAATTTATCTAAATCTGGTTTTATTATCTATTAGTGGGGGGAAGACCAAAATTTTGTTCTTCAGCAACATAGTAAGATGCCTCAATAAATTGTTGTCTCCATGTAGTTTAACACTGTTTTATTATATTGGTCTGATCCAGGCTGTAAGATTCTTTCTTTTGTTTGGCCATAGCTGATTATAGGTCATAAGCATTGGTATTCACTGAAACAATATAAAACTAGTGGAGGAGAAAAGTAAAATCACCCTGTTAACTTCAATAAATAAGTAGATAGGTTTTAATACATAAGGATAAATAATGGAAGTAATGCCAAAGGTGTGTCAGGATTCAAATTATCTATGTTTATAACTCTGTGGTGGAATTTTGCAGAAAATTATCTGTAGAATTGTTGCTCAGAATTCTCTCACTTTTAAAAATTAAAATTATTTGAATTTTAAAAATATAAAATTTTAAAATTTGAATTTTAAAATTATTCGAATTTTAAAAATTCAAAAGGACACTCTCTAAAAAGTATATTTCAAGTAAGTTTCAGTAAAGAGAACACAGAAGACAAGCTCGATTTATGTCTGACTGAATTTATTATTTTTTTTACTGTATGGTAAAAATCCCTCTCTCTGAAGTCCTGTCAGACCACCAAGGATAAAATTTACCTCATTGAGTATTAATTAAAATTTACGTCATGTGTTGTGTATTAATTATTGTAATTTATATCTTTGATTCACATGTTGGAAAAATCTTTCGTACAAAGGAAAAGCAGATTTGGTCTCTTATTTGTGATATGTTCAGAATCATGTGATTTAATCACTTTGGGTAGTAACTGGAACAGATAATCCCCTTGGAGCTTAAGGAAGTGTTCCAAAATCAGGGTATGATCTTGCAGTCATCAATTACTTGATTACTTGACCAAAGACCATCAACCCTGTTTATTAAAAATGGGTGTTTAAAGGTACAAAAGCAGCTAGTGGGGTTTTCAGGCAGCTGAGGAATTTAGGAAAACTTTGCTTACTAGCTGAATCTTTATAGACTCACAGGCATTTATGTTTTAATATGGGATTATGAATGGGAACACTTATTTTATTCTAGCCTAAATATGCTCTGGATTAAACATCAGAATGTAGATCAACCAGTTTTAATTCCTCCATGGATTAAAGAAAAATTGAGTGGACCTCCTTTTAAAAAAGCAGAGATTTCTTCTTCAGGGGTTTGACTGGGAGTCCTCTCCTCTCTTTGGCCAGTTCACTGAGGCTGTATGGATGCAAGAGAGAGGAAAAAGCTGTTACTCAGCCAGCTTCCAGCGGTTTGGTTTGTTGCTTGGAGCATCCCTACCCCCTAAAGATGACAGATAAAGGGTTGTTGGTGGTTTTTTTTTTTTTTTTTTTCTTTTTTTGTGGTTTTGCTCTCTTACCTGGGTACCTGTTGCTAAAGAGAAAATGCCAATTTTCTGTTTTGAAGAACTGTTGTAGTAGTTTGTAGTGGCTGTGATGTTCAGCAGTTCACCAAGCCCAGACAATGTCATGGCCCTCCATGGTGCCTTCCTCCCTCCAAACCCCTCTGAGCAACAGGCCAGGGCACAGGGAGTGGGTTTGGGCTTCGTGGTTCCTGTGTCTGCTCGCCTTGGTCAGCCCATGAATCCACCTCAGCTCTTCAGCTCACTGCTGTTCCTCTGTCCTGTCCTTCCAAGGGTTGTGTCCCACTGTTTTAGGAAAGGCCATCTCTTTAGTGCTGTACATGAGGCCTTTGGTTACACTGTAAAACTTCTGCTGCATTTCCACAAATGGGGAAATTTGTGGCACTACATTCTTAAACCAGGGAACAGATTGTGGAAAATAGAACTATTGAGATCAAAGCACACAGGCTATTGTGTGAAGAGAGGGCTGCTTCATGGATGTTGAGCCCCTGTGAGGAAGAAAGGTTGAGGTTTTTTTCTAGGAACTGCAGGTAAGCTGAAGTTTAATATTTTTTTTTTTAATCATTTGTGGATGAAGTATTTGAAACTGTTTGAAAATAACTCCTCTTCTAATTATTGAAGAATCTGAATACCTGAAGATAAATAAATTTAAAAAAAAATCTATGTAGGATATTTCTTTGCTTAGGCTGCTTAACAGCTTATGTTTGAAGAATGATTTAAGCACCTCAGTTCTAGAATAGAATACCAATAGCCAATTGAGACTAAAGAATGGTGCTTTCACTGTCTTTTAGTGAACAGCAGCAGCCTGAAAAATCAAAGCATCTGTGCCATCTTCCCCATAGGAGAATGTGCAACCACTGTGCAGTAGTTTGCATGCTAAAATACATATTGCCCAAACTGGGTGAACAGTTTTGTAGGTTGTCTCCATACATATTTATATGAATGAATGAATGATTAGAGTGTCTTGCTTCTCCTTGCACTTCATAGTTGAAATTTATTCCTATATGATCAGGTATCCATTACACTATGACATTTCACTGCCAAGTCACTTTCCCAGAGGATAATTTATTTATTCTTTTTATCTACTTGTTTATAAAACTGGAATAAAAAGGAGTTTTACATAAGGGAAAATGAGGATTTGGCTGCAGGGAGGAAATAAGGAGCCTAAGAGAATAGCTAGAAACCCTGCAGGCAAAGAGGATGGTCTGTTTCATGGTGCTGTTCCATCCTTCAGGGGTACATCAATACTATATTATGTAGGAAGCAACCCCTGCAGTTTCCCAGCCAGAGTGTCTTGTGAAGTCTCTGAGTCAGCAGATAATGGAGACAAATTTGGGATTTGAGAGAGTCCTTAAAAGAGATTTTATTCTTTTCTTTAAATTGACATACAAAACAAACAAAGCTTCCTAAAACCACTTGCTTGGTCTTTCTATATTTAATTTCTTTTGTTCTTATTCAAGGGTTATTTTTGTAATGCTTCTTTTTAGTCTGGTCTGTTTAGGTTTTTATACCATTCTCATCACTATTGTTTCTGAGTGGATTTGAATACTATATAAAATGACATGACAAACATCTGTCACATGTTGCTCTTTCATCCTCTCCCCAGGGAAGAACCATGCCTGCAGTGCTGTATTTTTGTAAGACCTTTGTTGTTGCTTGGGTTTGGATTTTTTTTTAGCTGTATACATGCTGCTGTAAGTTTATGTTAGAACATGATGGCTCAGAAGAGAATCCTTTGTACTTGGAGGAAAAGAAGAGGAAGGTTTTGAGTTACTACTTGAATGTCTCCCCCATAAACATGGGAAAGGGAGGCAGTACTCAGGCACTTGTCTCTACTTTCAAAACCTATTTTGTGGTGCTTTTTCAGCCATGCTATAGGATTATGGAGGGTCAGTTAAAACAGAGGACTTAGGCATGCCTTTGGTTCAGCATGTGGTGAAGTCAGCAGCTGTCCTGGTTTGTGTTTGTGATCCACTTTGAGCTCCTGTGAGGTTTTGTCTCTTGGACAAACCCCCTCCCCTGACAAGTGACAAGCAGATACAGTCTGCAGGTACAGTCAGGTGTCCTAAGTGCTGTGTTGTAGCACAAACCCTCACTGTGGCTTTGTGGTGATGGTGGTGCTACTTTTGGCAAGATTGTTATAGTTGAGGAAAGAGAGATAATAATGACCTTCTGCTTAGTGGAGTGTGACATTCTGCCAGGAGTAGATTGAGACAAGTGCTCTTGCAGTCAGTTTCTGGATGGCCCTGCTACAGTGACTGCTTTGGTAGGAGCCTCAGTCTGCAAAGTCACATTATTGGGCAGAGAGAGAACACTGCAAGTGAGTTCTTGTGCTCTCAAGGCACCTGGCTGCAACCCCAGCTTGTTCAGTTCTAGCCAATAACGTTTCGTTGCCAAGGAGTCATGAAAATGGTTTCTTGAGTCTGGGATGAAGAAGCTACTGGAGTGGGCGATTCTTCCATACCCCTTTAAAACATGTATGGAAAGTATATGGTCCACCTTTAACAGATACAGCTTTAATTTTTCTGACCAATTCCATGATTTCAGAACTACATTTAAATTACTTTCTCGTTTCCTTCTCTTTATTTCAGGGCTGTATAGTATGTACAGTAACAATACTAATTTGTGGATGGAGGTTACTTTTACTCAGTAACATGATGGGTGACTGTGCAACATCATGCCTGGAGTCACAGAGGAACCTATTCTGGACATGTGGATTTAGCAGGGAAGGTTCAGCTGAGGCTGCCTTTACTTGTCTTGCATCTTCTACTGTGTTTCATTCTAGGATTTGTAGTTTTTCAGTCTGTCAAGACCATTGCCATCACAACAACTGACTCCACCTCATACTCACTGTGTAGTTTCTAATAGATGGGTTTTTAATGAAAGCCATAAGTTTTAGAGGTTTTGTATGTTTTGCAGCTCAAGCATATGTCTTAGAAATATGCAGCCTCTTGATTTAATGACCTGTAGGGATGAGAAATTCCTGATAGCTGAAGTGTTCCATAGCTAATTATTCAAACTCTCAAAAAAATCCTAATTATTTCTAGTATATATTTCTAACTTCAGCTTCCAGTTGTTGAACTTTATTAGGCATTTGAATGAAAATTAACTCAAAAATACCCTTGTACTCAAATCTGGACAGGAAAACTAAATTGCTTCTTGGTCTTCTATGTGTAAACTACACACCTGAAGTTTATTGAGTATTATCCATTTTCCAGCTCTCCAGTTGTTTCTGTAGCTCCTTTTGAACTCTTCTATCAACAGCTGCTTAAAATACAGACACCAAAACTGAGCCCAGTGTTCCACTGATGATTTTATGAAGCCAAAATGATACTTCAAATTCTGAGCACTGTTTGAATCCTCACCTCGTTTCCATGCAGTGATCTTTTTCACATGAGATCACCTTTTTTAATCCACCACTTAGTATAACTATAGCACTTCTTATTCTGAGGCACAGAGTGATAGGATTTATGCTCTATTAGCCAGTAAATCTGTGTGAACAGACCTATGAATTGTGAAACTAGACTTTGTCTCCTTACTTGCATGCTTCAGAATGTGTGTATCTTGCAATTACTCCCAATGTCATAAGTGTGACATGTGAAAGTAACCATTCTGAAAATTGCAATGGGAAAAAGGGCATAGGTCAAATATCCAACATTTTTTGTGGTGGGAAAAAAAAAAAGTTCTAGATTAAGAGGCATCTATCAGAACACAGAATTATGCCATTGCTAAGTGATGCCCTTTATTAGTAACCCAGCCATTAGTGGACTTAAGCTCCTTTTAGGCGTAGGCAATTCTGCAAGGTATGGTAGGAAAGGAATAAAAAATATTAGAAGATTAAATAATTAATGAGTCAACAAGATTAGGAAGGGCTCTTAATCACAGTTCCCCAGTTACAATTTTGAGAGGGTAGTGAAGCAGTCAGTTTGCTGTGTTTCATTCAAATGTCATTGCTGGTAAAGGGAAAAAAGGAAAAGACTAATTCCATGTTCTTCCCAAAAGGACAGAGACAACCAACAGTCACACAAGTGAAGGCAATACAGCTATCAGACCACTTGGAAAACCCATGCTGTAATTTTTTGGTTAGTGATGATGATGGACTTCAGCCTCACAGGTCAAGCTTGGTCTTAGCTGGATAAAGTAGGATGCTTTGGGCTGCCCTTTTCCCTCCTTAGATGTGTCTGATCATTTTAGGCAGCTTTATGCAACCTAAAAACATATGGCAGGTTTTAGCTATGCTGGGAGACAATGTGAGATCTGATCTGATATCACAGCTCACAGAGATGCACCTTCTGGTGGCCAGCTCTGGGGCAGCTCTGTAGAGAGCAGGTCTCCATTACCTTCCCATGTCTGAGCTCATCAAGATCAAATAATACAGAAGAGGACACTAGGGAGGATAGTAGTTAAGGGAACAAGTAGATTGGTCTGCCACTCATGAGGAGTATGAATGGGTGAGACTGAAGAGATGAAGAAGAGAAAATGTGGCCAAAGGAGTACTTGAGAAAATAGAGGGGTAAATAGGGAGGGGATTTACAGAGGGCAAAAAGAATATGTGGACAGATGTGTGGGGAGTAGGTTGGTAAGACACAGGGTGTCGTGGCAGAAGATGGGAGTGTGAAGTTCAGTGTTGCTAAACTGCAATCATTAAATACCAGCTCCATCTGATCAGTACCCTACCTGCCTTGGGCATCATTTGCATGGCTTATGTACCAATAGCATGTGATTTTCTGGGAAAAGTGATTTAATCTATAAGAAGCAATTTAAGAAGCAGGCTATTCAGAAGGTGCTTAGGGCATGAAGGATGATATGGCAGATAGGAGTACAGTGACTTAGAAACATAAATAAGAGCAACTTAGCAGCATTATTTGCATTTCTAAAGGTTTTACTAGAGCATGTGTCAGTACAACAAGTAATGCTTTTATGTCTTATCACAGTAATACTCAGCACATTTATTCTACTGAGCAAAGAGTAAACATAAACTATAAATAACTAGGGCTTCAGATAGTGTGGGGTTTTTTCCTCTGACTTTGCAGATAAGATACAAAATTGGCTCAGCAGAGCCCTGCTAGCACATGCCTCATTGTTCCTATTTCCCTGCTTTTTCCTTCAGTTTGGGAGTAGTCTGTTTTATTGTCTTGGGTCTACTGGTCCTTGAGATTGAAGTTTACTACTCTAAAGTTACTGTCTGCATAGTGAAGGGGGACCTAGGAAACCCAGTCCCTTCCACAGATTGCTAAAAATATGTGGCATTTACATATATATGTGTGTATATACATTAGACTGTATCATTTATACGTAATAGCCTAATGACTAGATCCCTTGCCAGGAAGTGGGAGGCCCAAGATGCAAATTCTCTTCTCCCTGAAGAGATGTAAAATGGAATTTGCTATCCTCTAAGTAGATGTCTCCATCCCAGATATTAAATGGTATAAGAACTGCTCTACACAGTCCTTTTGAAATTATACAACTGTGAAGAACTGAATGCGGGCTGGTCTGATTTCTCATTGTGTAATTTTCTTTAATTTAGCCCTTAGATAGCGAAGTCATTGAGTTTCCTTCAGTTGTTCATCACATTCAATGGGGGCGTCATCCCATTTGAGATGTTTGAATTCTGAATCATTTATTCAGGCAGTTAAATAATTTGTTTGGTGTATGAACTTATCAAAAGCCTAAATGTAAATGTTTAACACCATTCAAGCCTCTGTTCTATATGTAAATCAGCATAAGGGTGTTTTACTAAATTGAGCCTGGTAGGTGGTTACTCTTCTTCTATTTGGCAATAGGTCAAAATTTAGTGAATGTAATTTGTCATGGACAAAAATAACACAATATCTATGAGGAAACCTAAACTGTGGTTCTTGTTTCTTCTTTTATTATAATTTTTTAGCATATCCCTAAAGAAGTATCAGAAGTATATGTTTAAGATTAAACCTTTTTGGGTGTTAGCAAGGATTGCAAAATTTAATTCTGATTAGTGAATCAGAATTTTTGCCTTACACAATTGGGGTTAAATCATTCAGCAATCCTTTTTCCTCTGAGATATGCCAGAATTACAGTCAGCTCTGTTCCTCTTGTTCTGCGACTTCCCGTGTGAACTGAGGTCACGCTGTCATTCACTGTGGTGAGTTCCTCTCTGACTGAAAGGTCAGATAGAGTTACACAGAACCTTGGCCATTGGTGGCCAAATGTATCAGGGATCTTTCACATCCCTCTGGTCTTACTTACTGAGAGTCCTTGCTGAATGAAGTGGTGATCATCATCTGCTCCATTTGATGTGGTCTGGCAGGAATGCTGGGGAACTGGCCAGAGTGGTGAATTAGCCTTGATCTCTGGCTGATATCTCCTGAATCTGGTAAATAATCAGCACATGACTCCTATTAACATTCCATACCTGGATTAAGATTTACAGTAAGCTCACTGACCAGGCTGTATGTTTGCTATAGTTGGGGGTTGGTGTAAACAGATCTCTAGAGAGTGGCACAAAAGCCACTGTCCGTGGAGGGACAACCAATGCAGAGCTGCTTGGTGAACTTTTGGGGTGGGGAAATCACTGCCATATTTCAGCACTCTTTGCACAGTTTACCAGGCATGCCATGTTTATGTAACTAATAAGGTGATACCAAGTAATTTAGTTCTTACTCCAAAGTTATGATTACTGTTTGAACACCAAATTATTCCCAAGTAGTATAATGTTGGGGGCCTGCGTTCGATGTAGTCAGTGGTGGGAGACAGGGACGACACGCGCCCTGCTGTCCATGAGGCAACTGAGAGAGTTTATTGTTTGAAACTCTCTTTATAAAGGGGGTTTGAAAAACCTGGTCTGGACAGCTCATTGATCTTTGGCAACGCCCAGCTCCTGCACCAGTGAGATGTCTGCAGCTTAGGATGGAACATCATTGGTTGAGGTTCCTCTCTGTCAGCCCAGGGGCTGATTTATGGAACTGGCTATGTTTCTTATTTATAGCCAAATTATTTGCCCAGTACAAGCCAGCTTGGACTGTGACATGCTGGGACAAATTAACAGAAAGAATAATGTAGATATAGACAGTTCTGAATGTTCTTCATTTTTGGCAAATGTGAATTCTCTTGTAACTGTGCTGTAAAGTACTAAGTGCTCAGGCTTATATTAGGTCAGATTTTGAAATGTAGTGTCTTTCACTGTAGGAAATAAGCAGCATAGAAGGAACTTAAAATTTCAGGAAAATTGAGCCTTATTGGACAAAGCTATG
The DNA here is from genome assembly GCF_022539315.1 of Serinus canaria. Taxonomy (NCBI): domain Eukaryota; kingdom Metazoa; phylum Chordata; class Aves; order Passeriformes; family Fringillidae; genus Serinus; species Serinus canaria. Next base: position 10,996,718 of record NC_066314.1, read on the forward strand.
TTTTCTACAGCTGCTGCAAACTGAAAGACAACACATGAAGGGTTGTCTGGATGTTGAGACTTAGGTTCAGTTTCATTCTCACATCTTTTTTATGAGTAGAATACCTTATTAAAAAAATAATAGCTTAGATGCTAAGTAGACTGAGTTCACACCATAAGCTCCTTAACACAGAGGCTTTTTCTTCCCATAGCAGCAATCATTATGGGCCTTGGTCTCAGGGCTGTTTTGTGCAGAGTTCTGTACAGCCCATAATGATACCTGAATAGCTGTGCCACTTAGAGAAACTCCTTTCTATGACACCATAAAATATCTTTTGCTGGAAGTCTTCTATGTATAGAACTGTGAAGTGTTTAAAAATGAGCTCAGAAACTGCCTTGTGTGGGTGTGGAATGTCCCCATTTATTTTCTTTACAGTTGGAATGCACCTGATTGGCTTAGACCTGGTCGATTTAGGCATTTTTTACTATGACTAATTTTTTTTTTTTTTTTGTAACACACATTAATTTTGATAACTTACTGTAACTGTTTAATTACATTTTTCAATTCAGTAATTGATTCTTGACTATATACCAGAAATTACATAGATTGTAAGAGAGGTAGGATGCTAAAAGGAATGGCTAATTACCTATGCTATTTCTAAAATGCAGTTTTCTAAATGGCTACTTTATTAGCAGCTCATCAAAGCATTCTTTTAGAAAGAAAAAAGAAAATCTGCTCATGAAGGCTGTCTGCAGCCAAAAATGCCTACTAGCTTTAGAATTGATAAGTCAATGAATCACCTAATATATATATATATATATATATATATATATATATATATATATATATACCTACTCTGAGCATCCAGCATTTTATGAAAGTTATAAGAGATAAGGGTACATAAAATATTTGAGAACTGGTCTTTAATTAGAAGCTTTTATATCCAAAGTTTTATTCTTGGGTAGACTGCATTTCTGTGAAAGTTAGCTGATTTGGTTGGTTTTTAACAAATGGCAATTTCCTAATATATAACTTACATTTTACTGTAATATATATTAAATAATTAAAATAAGGGTTGCATAGTTTCTTTTAAATCTGTGGATGTTGGTTTAGATGTAAAAATAATGAGGCAGATGAAATTAATTTATTTCTACTTAGGCACCCTCTGTGGTTTCTATTCAGTCAGTAAGCCTTAGAATGTGCAATCCATGTTTAAGCAATCACAGATGCATAGTTCAGGCCTGGATGGAGTAAGAAGTTCTGGTAGTGTTCTGCTTTGCAGCAGGTATCTCACCTCTGGTTCTCTAGTTTTGGGCATCTCGTGGGAAATTTGATAGAGTTAAAAACTTGTTCTCCAGTGTCTTGTCTGTAGGGATCTTTCTTGCTCCCATCAAATTAAGACGCATCCCTCATTTAACTTCAGGCAGAGTGTGTCTAGCTGTTTGCAGCCAAAAAAGAAGCAAAAATATGAAGTTTGTCTTTTCAGTTTCTTCTTCATCCTGTGAAATGAGAACTTCATACTCACTAAAAGGAAAACAAGCCAGTGTGGAAAGAAAAATGGCCATCCCTTCCTAAGATTCACATGCCAGAGGGTCCTGAGAGTTCTCAGTTTCTAAGAGCTCTGTGAGGCTTGGCAGCCTTTGTCTCATACAGTGGAACTTATTGCAATAAGAAGTCATCCAAAGAGGCAGCATGTTTGCACTTCCAGAGATTTTATAATCTGTAAAATATGAAGAAAATATTTAGCAATTCAAGGGAATGAAAGAGCCGGAAATGAGTTGCTGTGTAAGCTGACCACGAGCATAGTCTCTGGAGAGAATTCCCACTGCTCTCTCTGCACCTGCATTGCAGTAGTACCTATATATACAGTTTTTAATTGCTTCCCTCTGAAAATCCCCTTTGGTTCCTCCTGGAAGCAAGATTCCAGGTGTTACAGGCAATTGATATAATTTGGTATAAGAGGTGTTTTACTATTAGGTAAATATAAATAGTGAAAAAAAATATAACAAAATGACTAATACAAAATAACCAAAAATTTTTTTTCAAAAACCACACTAATTTAGCATGGCATGTGACCAGTCAAATCTGGACAAGAAAGAGTACAGCTGTACAAAACAGAAGTGTCCCTTGTGATGAGAGATGAGCAATGCGTATCGGGTGTGCTACTGATTTTGAGAACAATCATTCTATTTTCGGATTGTTGTGGCCAACTGTGACACAATATCTCGTAGGGAAGGCTATTACAGAACTACCCATTATTTCAGCTATACTTAAAATTCTACCAGCATTTGCATGATAAATGTATTTTTAAAGGCTACAGCGAGGCGGTAAATGTTCATTCGGCAACAATGACAGCTGCGATTAGCCATTTTAAAAAGATAGAAATAGAAGCAGAAGTTAACAAAAACAAACTGAGATTCTGGCATTTGTTTACAGAAATTCGGAAGGTGGACAAGCACTGCAGGAATGGGACATGTCACTGGAGTCAGATTGTACAGAACACAGAGCAACAACTCTGTCTACCCTGTTTTGTGAGAAAGCTACTGTGTTGTCTTTAGACCCCAAACCTTTGATTGTTCAATTTCTCTGAGCCATTAGAAGTCCCAGATGAAATGCCATGAGTAATGATTGTGGACCAAAATGACTAAATGACCAAATGACTAAAAATGCCAGGAAGAGCCTGATTTCTGTAGGCTGAAAGACAAATACCATAATCTTTCCCCCTGTGTCTTTACACTCTCTTGCTGATCTTTTTCAAGACTTTGCTTGGCACAGATGACGTAGTATCGACTGGTCTCAGAGGACATTTGTGTCTATTTTTCCCATGGGAAGAGTGCAGTTGGCACCACAACTTTGCCAAAGCCTCACTTGTGTAATGAACTCATTACCTGGGAATTTTCCAGCAAAACCAGTGTACATCAGGGCAGAAAAGCTGGAGGAGGTTGCGTGGCTGAGTACAGCTGCCCTTGCTTATGGGTGATACCTGCTTCTACATATAAAAGGCTTTATGCAACTTGCTGGTTTTGCCATCCAGTTCATGTTCTTAGTGTGTGGGATGGAGAAGGACAATTCTCATCTCTCTGGAGAGGACAGAGAGGGTTCAGGTTTCACCTTTGGTGGAAGTGTCCATGTAGGTTCAGGCTTCGCCTTTGTTAGACTTGCAGTGTGATAATCAAGATTGTGCCATCAGTGTGAGAGAACCGCTCCTTTCCAGAAACATTGTCCTTTCTTTCTTGGCATGGTCCTCATAATGCAACAGGCACCACTTATGCCCAAAACACTCTAGTCTGGAGTCCTTGCATTGGGACTTCCCTTCTCTTCCTCCTTTTGCCAGCAGGCTCCAGCTCACAGGCATGACTCAACTATTTATCTTCTGGCCATCACCACCTGATAGTTTCCTGAGAGCTCTCTGGCTGGACTGTACAAATTTACCACAGACATGGAGGAGGGCTTCTTCTAGGCACCCAGATCATGCAGGAGAAAGTTCTTCTTCACTCCTGCTGGACAACAGGCAGGATTAGGACATTGGTGGGTCTGAGTTTTGGTCTCATGTTTGAGAGAGGGAGGATAGGTTGAGGTAATTTCAAAGGGGGCAGCTCTGGGGCTATGGTCACATGAAGGAGAAGACAAGCAGGCCTCTGAGAAATGAGTCTTTCACATGAACTGGGCTTAGCACCTTACAGGTTTTTTTGGTTCAGAGGAAGAGCAGGTCGTTCCGACTGCCCAGAAAGAAATGTACCTGCCCAGCTATTGCCTGTGCAAGTCTGACCCACCTCTGGTCAGGATGGTCAGCAAGAGGTTACAGCCTTGTCCCTTGCTTTCTTCACAGAGTCATCAGGCAGAGTGTCTCGGTGTGATGGGTTTTCCTGTGCCCCACTACCTTTCCAGCAGAAGTCCAGGCTGCAGAGGGCACACCAGCCCACACCAGCCCTGTGACATCCCAGATCTTCTGGCTCCAATAGACCTGTATGATGCCACTAGGCCATAACAAAGCTTACCAAGAGTGTAGATGAGCAAAACCAGCTGCAGCAGGATCATGTATGGTGGAGGTCTGGTGCAGCTGTGAGCCTATATGGTGGAAGAACTCAGTGGGGCATGAGGAGTTCCTGGCACTTCTCACATCAGATATGGGAGTTTGTCTGCCAATTTCCTGGAAAGGTCCATAATCACCAGTCAAGTGGAGACATCCAGGCATCCTACTCCACTTTCAAGCAGAGAAAGTGTTTACCATGACTGGTCTGCTGGCTCACTTCTGAGTCCCTGCATTCTCAAGTCTAGGAATTCCACTCACATATCTGGGTCAGTGGATGATGCAGCTTTGGAGGGCACACCTGAAAACTCATTGATGGCAGTAGTGTAATGTCCATAGCTTTTGATGGGACTTCTGCTCACAGTATTCTTTGTTTTTTAGAATGTTGTTATTGTTGGCTTTGACATTTGCAGATGCCCTGTCACAGACTACTAACTCTAATTAAAATTGGATAAATTGATCTAATGAGGAAGTGAACAGACTGGGCCATAATAAAAGGGCAGAAAATACTAGAAAACTTAAAAATTTTAGTACATTTTAACAGACATATGCTGGTATTGTAGATACTTTTTTATCAGGTTGCCCTTAAGAAAATTTTAGTTCTATTTTTATCTGTCATCTCATTCAGAGGGATAAAGCCTTAAGAGTACTCCTTGGTGCATGTAATTTTTCTGAACTTCAGGCCTTACTCACTAGGGATGACCAGTTTCTCAGTCTTGTGTGGCAAGACTGTGCTTGATCTCATCTGGTCCTAGTAAACAAGGGTGGCCTGTATGAAAATATGTATGGGACAGTTCAACTGCTGGCTCTGAGTGTGCTGGCTGCAGCAAGAGCAGCTGCCTCATTTTGAAATGTCTTCTCTATTTGCTTACTGGTGTCCCATTGTGCTAGGTAATCCACAGAGTTCAATATTAGTTGGCTTTTAGGTTTGCTCCTTGCCAGTGGCTCTTCTATATAAGGTTAATACAGTTGCCTTGCACTTGTCAAACCAGAAAACAAATGTGTTAACAATTAAAGCTTCTTTTGCACTGTACAGTATGTGACTGTTCTCTGTACTCAGTGTCCATTGGGAAGATTCTGAGCTTTATCACTGCCTCAGCCTCCTGTGGAGTTTAATTGCCACTTGTCCCAGGGTTGGGGGGCAGTTTTGGGATGAGCTCCTAGTTTTTTACAGAGGGAAATGGGGAGTTTGGCATGGCCTGAGGGGACCTGACCCTGCAGCAAAACTGATGTACTGAGGAAAGAAATAATGTTGGCAAGTGCATGACTAGTATTTTCTGGGCAAACCTGTGGACTTGGCAGGCACCTGGGATATTTGCTGCTCTTCCTTATGTTGACATAACTCTTAACAAAGCTTCTGTCCATTTTCATGGCAGAGGAAGAAGGATCTGTTGTGTCCAAGCCTTCTCCAGTCAGTGATATTCTGTGTCTGTTGTATCAGAAAGAAAAATGTGAAAAAAAAGCCCAAAAAACCAAACAGGGTAAGAACTTTTTAAAAGGTCATAACAGGAATTTGAAAAGATTGGAAAAACAGGTGAGCCTGAAGCTGCAAAATCAAGCTGATGCAACATGCTGGCATAGGAGGATATTGGCAGTGCACAGGAGTCTTTGCATATCACCCTTGCTGCAGCTGCTGGGTTACTATGGCTGTGTTCAGGGCTACTGCTGGGCAAGGGCTACAATATCTCATCCTCAGGCTGCCCCAGTAGGATTTTTAAGGAATCTCTGTTGTCTTTGCACCTATTTGCACCAATACCATTTCACTGGCAATGCCACACAGTCAAAGCTAGGGACTGTGTGAAACTCCTGAGCACTGTGGTCATTGGAAGGGATCAGACATGCTTCTTATGGCACTAGAGAATGGATGGATAGTTCTGCCAGTGGGAGTTTGTGTTCTTTGGCAGGAGCAGGATACCAGCATGTCCCAAGAAGTACATGCTGGAGCTCTGATTGTGTGTGAGGGGTATCTGGTTTTACCTGTGGACTTTGTACATCACCATGGAGATTTCTAAAGCTTTAAAATGTGGTAGGTTTATATTCCCTGTCATCATGATGATCATGTATTTCTTCCTGTGCTGTTGAAGGAGAAAATTTATCACATTTGAACCCTACATCTCTTGGCTGTGCACATCTTCAGTGGGGAATTACAATCAGGACAGCAGTGTCCTTGCCAGCCTGACAGTTCTGCTGACAGTGTAAGAGTTAAGAAGCCCTTAAAAAAGCCCCAGTGCCTGCAACTGCAGCGCTGATGATTGCACTTTTCCATTTGCCTGGTCCTCCTGGAGCCTTTAGCTCCCTCCTGCTTTTTCTGAACCTTGCAAGTGTTCACCTGTCATAGCAGGGCTGTGCAGCAAGAGCAGTGTGAAGGCAGGAGGCCGTGACAAACTGAGCCCTTCTGGGGGGATAATTGATTACCTGTGAAACAGGCAGAAGCTGAGAGAGCTGGGAGGAGCATGCTGGAGATCTGGAGATCTGGAAGGCTTCTCCTCTTTGATGGAGTACTGAGGCACCAAGCTCAAGGTCAGTAATTTGGACATTGGCAGACAGTGGTAACTCACAGCTCTCCCCTGAGGTCCCCGGGAGGTTGCACCTACCAGTGGTAGTGCAGTGCAGTCCCACGTTTCCCCTCACAGAGAAAAGCAAGGCTCAGTTCTTCCCAATAATATTTCTGGGTTTCACATTCTCTGAACCTCAGAGAAAGGAAAAGCAATTCTTATCATTTGCTGTGCCTGTGTTGTGCAAAAGTAGAGTGCAATATGGAGATTGTTTACCCACAGTGATGGTGTTTTGTTTCCTTGGCCTGTCAGGGCCAAGAGTGTGTGTGCAAGTGTGTGTGAGATTCTGTGCAGTTGTGTGCAGGGTTGAGTGCTTGGCAGGTTCAGTTTAGATGTAATGTAATATAGTATAGAATAATATAGTAGAATAAAGTAATTAATTAGCCTTCTGATATCAATGGAGTCCTCCTCATCATTCCTCCTTTGTTGGGGCCTTCTCAGCACAGCCATAGTGCAGGTCCAGGCAGTTCACTCCTGGTGCTTTATTGGACTCTTCAATACTTCAGCTGGTAGAAATTTTAGAGAATTAGGTAGGTAGTAGGTTTTGTTACCTTTTCTGTGTCAGATATCTTAAGGCCAAGTGAGAGTTAGAATCACAAGGCTTTAGGTTTTGAGAATAAGAGGTACAGAGGGCCTAAAGGGAGCCTGAGAGCTTCATCCATGATGGAGGGAGGTGTCAGCTTAATGTTCTCAAGGTGTTCAATTAGACCCAGTTCTTCCAGTTTCTGGTTGAATGCCTTAAACATTACTTTATGTTAAATATTTAATACTTGCTTATAAGTAATGGACAAGTATTTTCTTCCTCTGAAAGAACATGTCTATCTCTTTTCAACTGGACTGAAGATGGTGTTTTTGTGGCATAGTAGGTGACATTAGAGCAACCTAACAAATTAGACACCTAAGGGGGTGTCAGCAGTTATTGCAGAGTACATATTGGCACAGAGACTTCTTTTTTTGGTTTCCCTGTGGTAAGGTGCCTGTGAGATGTCAGGAAGCTGTGCAGTCAAATTGGATTTCCATGGCTTGTTCACATGGATTTATTCAACTGCCTGTTTGTAGTGAGTGGGTAGTAGGACATCTGTACTTGGCAAAGGGAGTTTGAGGACAGACTGTTAATAACTGTTGAGCATTTATACAGAGTCTTCCTTATGAATGTCTTCTTAATTGTAAGAGTGTCCAAATACTTGGGATTTATCAATTATTATTAACATCTACCTACAGAAAACATTGGTAGGGGGGCAACTCTAACATCTTTTAATGTGGCTGGAGTATTAGATCAATAGGGGATTTTTAAAGAAAAGGGAAAAAAATCTGGCCAAATTTGTACAAGAAAATTGCCATGAGAACAGAATAAAAAATCTTGTGCCTAAATACAGGGATAGCAAGGTTTATAGTGCTAATAACTGTTCTTTATGGCTAATTTTTTAAATCAAAATTTAGACTGAGTCCAGGACACTGGCACCTGCAAACCAAAAACTAACTTCTAGATTAAAATTCCTACAATCCCAATATGCTAAGTAATACAGTAGTGGGGATTTACTGTATTTCTCTAGTAAGTGCCCTTTCAGAAGTACCTAAATAAAGTTCAGATAATTTCCTACAATAGTTCAGACAATTTTCTGGGTAAATATTCTGTATCTGGAAATTTCCAAAAAAGGTAGTTTAGATGCAATCACGTGGAATTACGTAGTAAAAAGGTCATATGTGTAGTTTGTAGAAGTTTGTGAACTGTAATACCATTGTAATCAGAATCTATAAATAAGAACTCTTCAAAGTGAGAAATTTTTCCCTTCTTTAAGATGCCCCAACCAAACCCACCCAAGGCAGCCTCACGGCACAGCATGAAATGGGATCTGCCTCAGGTATTGAGTTATATTTACTTTTAAAACCCCTTCCATAAAGAGCACTGTAGAAGATTGTTTGTGCTAAAAAGGAAAAGCTGTCCAAAGTTAAGGCTCTGCGGGAGATCTTTCCTAGGGCGCACTCAGACACAAAACTTCCATCTCGCTGCTCGGTGACCCTGGTGCTATCAGGTGCTGAGTGCCTTCAGGTTCCTTTGCTGTCAGTGGGAAAAAACCTACACACCTCAAGATCAGGCCCTTGGCCCTCAGTATCTGCACACTCATGCTGGCACTGTGTGCAATGGGATGGATGTTTAATGCTGGCACCAAAGACTGACACTGCAGCTATCCTGGAAATACTCGTGATAGAAGCTGAAGAAGCATTTGTTTTGCTTACAGGGTAAGAACTTTAAAGCTTCTCTGATATTTCTTTTCAGATTTCATGCAAATATTTATGCCTTTCTGCTTCTTTCTGTGCTTAATGTTTTCTACCTTGCAGCTGAGTTTCTGAGTTACAGCTCATTATCTCTTGGAGACTGGAGACACCTCCCCCCATCTCTTCTTCTCTCAGAAAGATTTCACAGTCTCCAGTAACCCCAGTGCTGTGACCCCCAGGCTCCCCTCAGTGCCCAGAGCCCCCAGGTCTCCTGCTGGCTGCCCCAGCCATCAGGCTCTCCTGGGCTCTCCCTCCATGGGCACAGCCTCCACAGCTTGCCCAGGGTACCAGTGCCCAAAAACAGGGCTGGAGGTGTTACCTGCACTGTGTGCAGTCAATGTTCTCTCCACGGATGTACTGGAGATTTCTCTGCTAATGTATTTTCTTCTTCTGGATTATCAGTAAGTGTGACAATTCCTATAACTAATTCAGTGACTTTAAACAAATCCTAGGAAACAACGGAGGCTTTTCTCAAGGGAGAGTGTTCTGAAAAAGATAAATGGCATAGTTCTTTTCCCTTTTGGTATTTTCTTTGCTGAGTATACCTGTGCATTTGCATAATCATAGAGCCAGCCGTGCATGTATATTTGTTAAATTTTGAATTGCTCTTTTTTTAAACCCATCACAAATTGTTTTACTGGCAACAAGATGTACATGTGGACTGTAACTACATGATTGTAATTTTATTGGCTAAGTGTGGACCTCTATATGAAATGTTTTCAGGTGTCTTGGACTCAAACAAGAATGGTACTTTCATTGATGCATGCATTTCATAGTCTTTTAGAATTAAATGGAAAAGACAGCCTTTCAGGAAGCCTTAATGCTTTTCCATATGGAGGCAATGCCTTGCTGTGCACATGGTCTTTGATTTCTTTTCAGCTCTGAAATTTCTTACCTTATGGTCTATGTTCCTTTATTATTTTTAGTTTTTTAATAAAGAAGGGAAATTTAGCTTTTTGGAACTTGATGTATTTATAATCCTGGAACTTTTCTTGTTTAGTGTGAGAAGTTGCAAATATAATTATTCTACAACAGGACAACAGTTTCTTACATGAAATTGGAAAGATTTGTTGTAAGGCCTGTTTCTGTCCATAGTATAGAATTATAGATTTGCACAGTATAAGAAATACAGAACATAAAACAAAATAATATTATCAGAAGTACTTTTTTGTGTGCTGGGTGTGATAGCTTTTCTGGTCTTGAAATTAAATTAGAATGAATAAACTTAAATGGAGGTTTCTGAACTGTAAGTTTAAATTGAAAAACTCATCTCAGGTTTACTGAATGTTAATTTGACTGAGGTTACTTTTTCTCTCTGTCAGGGAATTTGATTTCCCCAACCTTAAAGAGCTGTCTGGTATTCAAATATTAGGACCCAAAGTAAAATCCACTGCACTAAAGGCTGAAAACCCACCAACCCAGAAAGCAATCCAGCAAATTTGCTTTCCAGGACTTCATAACCTAGTAAACATGTCCTTTCCTTACCTGAAAGCTTCCAGGACTCCTGTTATGAGGAGATAAGCACTTACCTCCTGCCTAGACTGTATTTGCAATTGGATTTAAGGAGGGAATAATTTATACCTCAGCTGGGTCCCTCGAGAAGCCCCAGAAAGTCCAGAATTTAAATTACTGTTTCAGGCTGAATTCCTGTCTGTCTTTCCATGCTCTCTAAACAGTACCCAAAGTGCTCAGCTCCTGTGAAGTGTAAGGGTGAGGACTGTTTGAAGGCTGATGCCATGATAAATTAGCTTTTCTTTTAGTACATCCCTAAAAATAGCTCTTGATGGAATGATATTAGCCATGAAGGGAATCCCTCACTCTCCAGGCTGCTGTTCAGGGAGGAGCTTTCACCAGATGTGAAATGAGGACAGACACTCTTGTCAGAGTCTGGATGAACATTTCAGGTGTGGGTGCTGATCCTTTGGGTTGGAATTGCCCTGTTGGAAGAGGGGGCAATGTGGAACAGAGATGTTTTTGTCTTTTTCCTGTTATTCAGCAGTACCCCTAAAAACCTCTGAAAAACCTGAACAGCTAGTGGACTCAAATTCTGTATTCCCTGTAGCTCCCAACCAATGTTCCACACCATTTACACATAGGAGTGATCATGTGATAAAGCTTCAAAAAGAATGCTCTGCCAAGCTTCTTATCCTTTTTCTTGTTGCTTAGTATTGTCATCCCTGTGTGCAAAATACCACAATCCACTCATAATTCTTCATTTTGTATTTTCCTAGTATTTAATCTCCTCTGCTGTGAGTGTTCAATTGTTAGCCTGACTGTGGGCATTGAAACAGTTCCTGAAGTGATGGAAATAGTCTTTGGTGCAAGACTATTGCACTTGCCTCTGCAATTAGAGGCCAGGAGTTCTTCTTCATCTGTAGTGCCCATATTAATTTGATATAACCCATCCATAAACTGACATCATAAAGCCTTTTAATTTGTATTTAACATAAACAGTGTTTTCAGATACACCTCTCCTACAAAAGACAGAGAAGAAGAGTTTTTTCATCAGTATACTTCCAAATATTCTTAATAAAACTGAGTAACTTCAGCTTTAAGTCTGGTGGCACATGTATGTAATGTTAACAAGACCAGCTGGGAACAAGACTCTTATTGTTACTTTAGTAGAAAATTAGAAAGGTTGGATCCAGCTGAGCAATGTTCTCCAAGTGCTGAGTACCCTTATCTTCCAGGAACTTTAATGAAGTTGAAAGCACTGAATTAACTAGATTGACCTGGCATGAATAAATCAAGATATCCCATCAGCCATTTAGCAGAGTAAAGCTGAGCAATGTTTGAGTGGTCAGATCTCATTGTATAAGGTAGTGCTCCAATTCTCAACAGGAAAGTTATGTATCTGGGGTAGTACATGATGATTTTGTGCTTGATGGATGAGTAACCTGCAGGATGATGAAATAACTGGTGAAAAAGGCTTTAATTCACCTTGCTTTAGGGGATTTTTTGATGAGCAACATGCATTATTTAGATAATTGCTACTTTAGTCCTTTTTATGGACACTAATTATGGTAGTTTGAAAAGTGCATTGGAAAGAAATATATATTCTGTTCATCATTGCCAGGTGCATTCTAGCATAAGAAAATGGAGAAAAATGCACCATTTCAGGTCATACACCATTAGAAACTACTCTGAGAATCCTGCAGCTGCTCTGAGAATCCTGAAGTTCTGAGAAAATGATGATCTGTACTCTACAAGTCAATGAGAGCTGACTCATGCTTATGTAGCAAATAGCTGCTGCACTTAAAGGGTACTATCAGCCCCATAATCTAAATGTGAATTGCATATGCCCACACCTTGAGTCACATCACTAAAAATCTGCCATTGTATCTCAAATACACTTTTATCAATGCAGGTACTTGGAAAGAAACTATGTTATAGTGGGGTTGAATCCTGATGATGTAGGAGGAGAGCTAGGACATCTTCTGCAGTAGATCTTGGGCCTTGGAACTCTGTCCCAGAAGATGTCCCAAAGCCCATATGAATTTGGAGAGAGGATACACACTTTTAATACAATTATATTACTGTATGTGTTTTACAGTACATATGCATCCTAATGTACAGAGCAGAGGAATAGGAATTTTGTTTTTTTCCTCTGGTGGAAGTCATATTGCCTTATAATTTTGTTTGCCATTCGTGTACCTGCTTCATCACTGAAAATACAGGTTAGCATTTGGATGGCACAAGCTTTTCATTTAGGTGTAAACACAGGTGTATGTGAAAGCCTGTGCAGACTGTGTCAGAGTGTCTCAGATTCACACCTGCTCCCTCCATATTCCTGCAGCTCTTGTGTTGCTTGGTTCAGGCAGCAGCTCCTGAAGTTATATTTGTGTTTCTGTGTCTAGCCAGGACCTCCCCCCAGCAGACCCACCTTCCAGGTGCATACAGAGCTTGTGGCCACATGTGCTGGGAACATAAAAATTGCTAATGGTCCCAAGACATCCATGAGGTAACAGACAGGAGCTGCTCTTTGTGACTGCTTCTCTGCAGCTGTGCACAGGCAGAGCCAGGGGCTTTGAGAGGAAATGCTGGGGGTTTGGATTTGTTGCCTGAATTTTCCATCAGTTCCTAAGGAGGTAGAACTGTACCTACAAAAGGTAAAGCTATTTGTCTCTGCAGAATATTTGCTGCACCACATAACAGAGTAATCTCTGACATATTTCTGTTGAATCATGGTTTTTTTATGGGCAAAGACATTATAAATTCTTATTAAAAGAAGAATCATGTAAAAATGGAGATTACATTGGAGATAGTATGTCCCAAATTTTGCATGCTTGACAGTGATAAATTAGACCATTTAGCATATCATAAGTTCAGTGAAGCAATATTTCAAGAGAATCCCTACAACCAGTAAGTTCTATAAATTGATGAAGGCACATAGAAACTCAATTAAAAAAAATGTATTTTTAAAGAAAAGGAAGAGGATATAGCATGGTTTATATATTTAGTCCATGTATTCTTCCAAGAGTAAAGTATATTCCTGAGTGAGCAGGAAAATTTTCAGGTTATGGTCACTTCCATAATTTGTTTGAATTTATTTATCATAAAATGTGTCATGAGAAGATGCATGGCACCCATTTCTTCTACTGTTGGCAAGACTAGAAAGGAGGCTTCATGTTACATACTGAGGAATGCCACTTCTGAGACTAATATTGAGTCTAATGCCTTTTCACACACTGGAAAAGACAGCAGAAACTACTCTGCTCGTGTGAGGTACTGTTCCTTCACATGCTTGCTGGTTTTGTTGTTAGAAAGCCTCTGGCAGAAGTCATGCTAGCTATAAAAAATTGGTGACAGGGACTTAGGTCTTTGCATCACAAGCAGCAGAAGTTCTTGACATTTCTTGTCATAAGCACCAGACAGGCCTTCACCAGGTATTAAAAATTAACCTAATCTTGCAGCTGAGTCTTCTGGGAGTTTGTATGCCTTTGGGAGTTCTGTAGTGGCAGAGGAAAAGGAAAAAAATCATGGAAAAACTACAAGAACAAAAAAGCAATGAGCCTTGACTCGGAAACAAGTTTCTCTTCCTCTAAGACTATTGGAAACTTCTCAGATTGCTTTATAGAATCATAGACTTATTTAAGTTAGAAAGAACCTCTGAATCCAGCCATTAACTGCACTGCAATGTCCACCTCTAAAACATGTCCTTTACTGCCACATCTATGTGACTCTTAAATACCAGGATTGGAAGTAAAGTCTTTGCAATAGCAGCTCACAATTCAAACTATTGCTCTGGATACTGTGCTTTAGCATCATCAAAGTTTACTCAGGGAACAAGAAACTTCAGAATTCTGTTGTACCCTCAATATTCAGTTGGTGGTGGCTCCTTACTTTATATATTCTTCCCCAGAACTCTTTGTACAGGCAGGGACTCTTGTATTGTCTGGCATGTATGATGATCATGGCTCTGGCTTCTGGAGCTTTGTCTACAAGACAGCATTTTGCCATAAGCATTTTGCAGTTCTCAGTTCACAATGTCCTTTATAATACAAGCCTGTTATTATAAACCCATTAGGTACAAAAATTCCAGAAATAGTTTATTGGCATTTTTTCTGACCAGGGATTCTGTCACCCACTGTCACCACAGCAGTGTCTGCAGTAGTCACAGTGTCACTGCAGCAGCAGTGCTGAACAAAGGTACCACACAGACACAAAGATGCAATGGATCTCCCCAGTGCAGTCATCTGTCACTGATGGCTTATCTCCAAAGCAGCACGTGTGGTGCCTGAACAGCATTTTATGCCATTCCCACCATCATTTGCAGAACTCAGCTGTGGTGTTACGTGTCCTGCCTCAGCTCTGATTCTATATTCATCAGCCCTTCTTCCTAGGCTCAACAGAGAGACACAGAGATAGCAGAAAATAGTACCAAAAAAGGCAGGGTTTAGATGCATTTTTATTTCCTCTTGGAAAATAAAATTTCTCTTGGGAAATTTGTCTGAAAGATTCAAAAGGAGACAGCAGGACCCACAGTGAACACATATACACAAAGTATCCTCACCATCCTTACAAACTTCAGCTGTTGCCAGTAAACATCTACCCTGTTTGTGAGATCTGAAAACATATCACAGATGTGAGAGGTGTTAAGACAGATGAGCTAAAACTCCTTACTAATTATTAGATGCAAATAAAGGAAGCTGTCTCAGAACTCTGCTCTCTTCCTCATTTTCACCTTTTTTTTTTTTTAACATAGTACATATCCAATGGAAGACAATCAACATGGATCAGGATAAGAAGGCCCATAGAGTTAAATTCTCCTTTGAACCTGGACCTCAGTAGAGCCTTTCTGTAAATGCTAGAAGAAGCTGAACACATAAAGAAAATAGTTAAAATAAAGAAGATGGTAAAATTACTCAAGAAAGAGCAATTAGAAGAGTTTAACAGTGAAAATGATAGCAATCATGACAAAAAGGAGTTAACTTTTTCTCTTTTTTCCTACATTTGCAAATCATTAAGCTCTGACAAAAGCCCATCCAGATATCAGGGAACTCTCTTCTTCACACACAGCCTTCAGGAATGTTTCCCTATGTTGTACCATGGAACAGTTCAACAATAACAGCACTAGAGTTATTTTGCCAGGGCCTACAGAGCTCCTTCTTCTTTGGGATTGGGAACTGTAGGTCTAGAATTGGCTTTACATCCTTCACATATCAGGTTCTGTGATGGCTTGTTTTTTAGTTTTATTTTTTAAGGCTGAGAGGCTCTTTGGATTTTTAGCTTTTCTCCAAAATTTTCAGAATTGCTAATAGCAATATCTAATAATGTTTCAGCCTTGAGTTTTCAGGGTACAAAGTGTACATAGGCAGGTATTGTCACACATCCTTATGGAAATTTTCTGCTTCTGTGTAAGTAAAGCACCTCAATTTTATATGATTAGTCTAAAAACCATTAATTTCAAGTTAAGAGCATTGTTTTCATACAAGTTTTTTTATGTATATTTCTGTCTTCCTTTCATGGTTTAACCCCGTCAGCATTCAAGTCCCACTCAGCTGCTCACTTGCTCCCCTACCGTTGGGACTGGGGAGACTGTTGGAAGGATAAAAACTGAAAAACTCCTGGGGTGACATAAAGACACTTTAATAGGGAAAGCAAAAGTTGGGGAGACAAGCAAAGCAAAACAAGGAATCAGTTCACTGCTTCCCATGGGCAGGCAGGGGTTCAGCCATCTCAAGGAGAGCACGGCCCCAACACGTGTGATGGTGACTTGGGGGACAAACACCATCATCCAAACATTCCCCCTTCCTCCTTCGTCCCCCACTTTATATACTGAGCATGGTGACACATGGTCTGGAGTATCCCTTTGGTCACTTGGGGTCACCTGTCCGAGTTGTGTTCCTTCCCAGCCTACTCACCAGTGTGACAGTACAAAAAGCAGAAAGGCCTTGGCTCTGTGTGAGCCCTGTTCAGCTATAACAGAAACATCTCTAGATTATCAGTCCTGTGTTTTGCATAAATCCAAAATACAGCCCCATACCAGACACTGTGAAAAAATTAACAGTACCTCAGCAAAAAACAGCACACTTCCCCACCTGTATCACTGTTTGTCTCCAATCCTTATTTTCCTATTACCTATTGATTGTATCTTATCCACAGCTCATAAGAATAGAAGGGTTCAGAAAGTTGTTGGTTTGTAAGCCAGATCTGGACTCCAATTTGTATCTTAAATATCAACTTTTTTTCTCTTCTAGTTTCTGTACACTCACAGATCTCTGGATCTTTTTCCTTCTTGCCTACCTTTATCTAATAGTGAAGAAGGCTGGTGACCAATTGCTCTGTCCGTTAGTCGTGGCCACAGGTCAATATTTAGAGGTGGAACCGACTCAATGCATGGAGATTTTTCTTTTCTTATTATTGTCTTCCTTGTTCTTCTAAATACTCATTTGATAGGACAGTTCATATTTATCTGAATGAAGGCAGAAAACAACACAAGAACAGCCTTTAAAAGAGTGGGAGACCTCTGACTTGGTATACCATGCAGTTTTCTCAGTATTTTCACTTGTATCTTTATTAAAGTGTCAGTTTTAGTTAAAACTTTTTTTGTGTAGTTTAGGAATTCCTAATGGCTATCTCTCAGATATTTTGGTGGTTGTCAGAGAAAGTAGTTGAGCAGCTTTTCAAACTCAGCATTCATTTGCATGATATTTTCTATTGCAGTTATTTTTTCTATCTCATGTAATCTGTACTTTTAGAACTAGATCTCAAAAAATGTCTCCCTCCTTTAAATAAATTAACTGGTAGACTTAAAGGTATTAAAAAAGGCTTTTTGGACAATGAACATTGATACCTAAGCTTAATTTCTTTAGTTGGGTGTGTGACAGTAAAGAGTTCATTCCTGCAGTGCTCAGTAGAATCTACTCTAAATTTGGAAAACATTCAATTTTTAATGGAAATTTTGAGTAGTATGAAATTTCTTGGTCATTATCTTTCCTTGGACAGGAGCATATCAGGAAATGGAAGCTGTTGGAGCCAGTTTTCCAATGGATAAGGATGAACCAGTTCCACGACATCACCCCATCACTTCATGAAATTTGATAACAGTGAAAGACTCAGGTCCATGGAATTGTGATTCTCATACTTTTGAGACTTGGTGGAAAGGAAAGAGAATTTCCATTTACTTTTTTTTTTTTTTTTTTTTTTTTGTCAAGAACACCAAACCAGGAAAGAATGGGAAGAAGGTATCTTATTAACACTGTCAGTACGCTGAAAGCCTGCAACTCTATATGCTCTGCATCTCCCAAATCCAGAGGCTTGCACAGCGTCCCCAGTGGAGGTGTTGAAGGAGTCCTCCCTTCAACTTGAAAGCAGGAAGAAGAGTAGAAGTTTTGTCAGTACCCATTTTAGTACAATATTGCACACAGGCATAGGCTGATGCTGAACAAATGCAAAACAAGAAGTTATATTTCTGTCATTACTGAAGTCAATTTGGCTGTCATACTGTTTTCATCCAGATAAAAGGAATTGCTCTGAGAATGTCCATCATTACAAGAATGATGATTGCATTACTATAATACATATCAGCTCACAGCCCTTCACAAAGCACAGAGCTTTACAAGCATAGATATAAAATCTTTATAGATAGAGGAAAAAATAATGGTCATATTATAGCACAATCAACAGAAGTGGGAAGAATACGCAATTCATAGAAATTTCTTGTAATTCAAAAAAAAATATAGATAGAAGGGGTGATTTGTGGTCTTCATGCTATTTAATATCCTGCATACAAATAGCTACCAAAAAAACCCTACCCAAATTCCAAAAATGCCTCTTCCAAATTTACCTTCATTTACAGCAAAATTTACCACCTCATTGACTTCTTGTTTAATTTAGCTTTAACATTTGTTTCTACAGCAGTCTCTAATTAACTATTCTTGTTTTCAACTTACATGAGATTCTCAGTTGCTGAACTGGTAAGGGAGATCTGGTCCTGTGTACTTGAGGTGTCTAAAATCCTTGTCATAATTATTTTTGACACTTTGATCTCTCAGGCTGAAATGCCCATGAAATGCAATTCCAATTTGACACTTTCCTACTGTAAAGGCAAAAAAACCACAAGAGTTTTCTGAACTTGAGTTTTCACTGATCATACCTTGCTGGTCATGCTCAATGTACCTGAGAAATGAAGTGGTAAACTCTTGCATTGATTTTTAGGGAATAGTAGAGAGAAATACAAATTTACTCTTAGTTTTTGCTGGGAAAGACTATTTGGAACACTTGGAAATTAGAGCACCTCCTGCTGAGTGTAATTGCAAACAGCCATAGGTGACATGATTATTTTTATTTTTGATGCTGACTTTACATTATTTGGTTTAGCAGGACTTGATGTGGTATCTTGTCACATACATTATGTGATGTATACAATTAAAATCAGTTTCATTTTGCATCGTCAGCAACTGTTAAAAGGAGCATAGCTTGCTTCTGGAAGAAATAGTTTATCATCAAAAAACTTCTAATTATGCTTGCTTTCATAATGTATTGTATGAGACTCAAGAATTAAAACAAACTGCAGTGCTGGCAATGATTTTTAAAGGTTGTCTCAATAAGTATATTATTTTCTAACTTGATAATAGATATCTTGATTTCTAGACTAAATGACCTTCACTGCCTTGAAGGATTTTTTATTGAACACCTTACGAAATTTTTGCCATTATAAATTTTACACATCATTTAAATCTATGTGAAGAAATACAGCATCATTGGAATGTTGCAGTGGAATCTGGCCAACTAAATTTTGTCTGTCTCATCTCTTACTCTATGTGTCAACCTTTCCATCTTGGGGACCTCTGTTCAAAGTAAAGAATTTTCACACTCTTCTAGATTTAGTATTAATGTAAGAACAAAAAAGGAAGAAATGAAAACAATGATAAACCTGTGTAAATTATAAGTGTGCCTGTGTTTTGAAAAGCTAATGCATACTATTCAGCCTTGAAGGCTGAATAAGCTGTTCAGTTCTTTATATTGGATTTCAATATCTAGCACCTTGCAAGTTTTTCCTAATTACCTTTTCATAATTCATGGGAACTCCAGAGAATCTCCAGGGTTCTTGAATTGCAACTGTGAAATGTTTGCAAAAATAATATACCACATACATGGAAAGAATTAAATGTTCAGATGGCTGAGTTACATCTTTGTAAAGGGATGCAGAAACTGCCAGAGACCTAGGCCAGTATCCAGAAAGAAGTCAATAAACTGTTCCCAAGAACTGCATCTTAGTAAGAATAACTCTATGGAAAATAGAGCCCTCTGTTTCATGAGCACATGGTGAAGACCTTTTTGTCCTTTTTTATTGAAACTCAGAAATCTTTAACCTAAGAGTTTACCAATGACTGGGAGAAATTGTAAAATGCTGGAATTTACAGAAATGCAGTCCAAGACCTGTTAAGATTGTCTGGATTCTGAAAGCAGAACATAGACTTTGGTTTGATCCTCCCAAGGAAATTACCACCTTGTGTGAGTGAGGAAGATAATGTATAGGTGATAAACTGACCAACAATAATGATGTATAAAGATTAATAATTAGTTGGGACAAAGCACCAGAAGGCACTGCTGAGAATTTAAATAAAATAAAAAAATCCTAGTACAAGGTAGCTACATTTGTGTGATTAAAGAGCAGTGGTGAGATAAGCAAGATGCAAAAGAATGGAAATGGAAATAGAAAAAGGGAAGGGGAGGTTCTTGTCAGTTGTTCCTAAGAGGCTGGATTGCTTTTGACTCTGCAGGTTGGAAAATATTCACGATACAGAAATGTTTGACCACATATCATGCACCCCATCTACTTGTGTAACATTAGGCTTCAGTTTATTTCCAAACAAATGCCACTTAATACAGGAGCTCTAATTCCAAGACTGCAAAAATATTTGCACATATAACTGGAGAATTTTTGTGGGGGTTTTAGGAATCCTTAGACAAGAAAAATTATCTTCAAGTCCATGTTTCCATCTTCTTTCCATTTTCTATGAAGCTGGTGTGGTCTCTAGGTATTGTGGGAAAGGAGCACCAAAGCACAGAGACAAATGCCTTTTCTCTGTGCAATGGCAATGTACCTGGAGAGTCCTTTAAAGACAGATGGAAATTGTTCCTTCCCCCTTTGAAGCACACTTACATCAGATGTACGGCTTGTAAAATATGAACATCATTCATGAGCACTCTAGTAAATTTCCAGCACCAGATTTGAACTTTTGTTCAATGGTGGAAAATCAGAATAGATAAATACCTACTAACCTCACTGCAGTGTAGGACAAAGATAGCCATCATCACCCAAAATGAGGACAAAGAGAATAAACTTTGCCTTTTTATGTGGCTGCTCAAATTAATAAGAAGCAAAAAAAAGCTTTAAGAGAAAGTTATTTTTTCTAGATTAGGATCAATAAATATAACCAAAAAAGCCAGTTTTCCAGTGATAAATCTCTAAAGCTTAGCATAAAACCTCAGAAAAGGCAATTTATACTGTGGGCATCAACCATAATTTTCCTTCTTTATGTGCAAATCAGTCTAAGAAGTTTAATATATAATTCATGTGTGTGAGTAAATTTATTTATTTTCCTGGCATGGAATGATATTGTCTAAATAGAAAAGGATGTGAAAGCACAGCTATTCAGTAGGATCATCAGATAGGATTCATTATCTTCAAATGTATTCTGTGTGTGTTGCCGATGGATGATTTAATATAATGCAGCTCCATTGCCAGTACTCTTTATGCCACACAAGCTTTAAAAGGCATTATCTGGCTAAAAGGCAGAGATGGCCTTATTTAGAGCTCTACTTATTATCTGATCTCTGAAAGTGAAGAGAGAAAAAGTCCACAGACTTTAAAGGTTTTTCATGTTAAAGGAAGATATTGAAACCCAAATTTAAAGCTGAGAAATCTTCCAATGGTCATAGGATGTTGAGAAGATATATAAAGGGAAAACTTTGTAATTTAAATTCCTACCTGCTATTATTTTGCCAACAACATTTTCAGCCTTCTTTGCATAAATTCCTGTCTTCCTTACTTCACAGCATACTGTGCTTCAGGAATACCAGCAAGTCAAAGATAGGTATCTAGATAAAAGTAATGTTGTATATCTTGAGCAAAACCACTTGTTTTAAAAAAGCAGTCCAAAGTAACTATCATTAGATGTTACAGTTACACAAAAGGATAAGAGATTCAGTGTTTATCCATTCCTAGGGCTGTAAAACCAGACGTCATCCTGCAGACCTTGAGAGCTCAAACCTCCCAGAACACACTGGGCTGTCGTGGAGAGGGTCTGAGTGGACATTATGCATTTGATAGACAGGGATTCCTGTTTCTCAAAGTGCTCACAGCCTCTCATCACCCAAGTGATGCACTGATAGTTTTATCTACTTTGGGCAGAACCCAGCTGCTTCATTTGTTTCAGAAAAAAAGTAGTCTGATGGTACATAGGCAAGAAACTCTGGATTCCAGGTAGGGAAAAGCAGAGTTACAGGGCGATGCTGTTTACTGAAGCCTAGGAGAGATGCAATTTTTTTGTTTTTTAAGATTCTTGTGGGAGGGAAATAGTCAGGCCAGCCATATCTTATAAAACACTTGGCAAGAGTACATGAATTTTTATGCTTCCCTAAAATTGTTGCAAGCTTCTCAGATTTGTTTGGTTGTCCTGTATTAAGCATCTTGTATGAGTTACATACATACTTGGCCATTTCATACACGGTAAGAATGGAGGACTGTTCATTTAAAAGGTTCAGATTTTTATTATAGCCTTGTATTTTTGATGCATTTCATGCTGAATTTGGCTAGAGTGGAGGTTTTTTGGGTTTTTTATTGAAGTTGTTTGCCCACAAAACAGTGTAGTATCCAGTAACAGGTCTACTTTTTGCTCCGTGCCAATTCATTGCATCCAGAAGCTGATGTCTGAGCTGAAAATACAGAAGTCAACATTATTTAAGGCTGTTTTGATCTCCATGACATTGTTGGCTGTAACTTCTTATCCCAGTAGTATTGTCATTGAGGGTACAGGAATGACCTGCTGGAGAATTTCCAAATAGGCTTGTGCTTGTGATTCATTATTCATTAAAGGAGACAATCTATACAGGGTTTTTAGGGTAGTCTGGTATGATGTGCTGCTTTCTTCTTCATCCCTTGTTCTCTTTTCTGCTGATTAGAAACAGAGTTTGAATTTTCTGGGATAGAAGGACAGCTTGATTAAATCAAAAGGCAAGAGTATGACTTTAAAAAATGAAAGGCCTTGTTTCACAAGGAGAAGTTAGTGATGTGTAGAATGAGTTTAAGTGACAGAACTTAAACCAAGAGCCATGTCTTCTGTGTGAAGATTCTTGCTTGCTGGTTCCATTTCAGCACCCAGACAAAGTGGTCCTGGAATGGCTTTTCTCACTGCCCTTGGATTAAGGGCAGAGCCCTAGAAGGTGGTATTTGATTCCCCAGGTGAAAAAAAAAAAACAGGTGACACTGAATTGACAAGGACAAAAGGCCAGCTCTGTTGGGCAAATCTCCCAATAAAATAACTGGATCATTTATGATGGTGATGAATATTGTGAAGTGAAAAGCATGATAAATGGAAAAAATAATAATAAACCAATTATTAAAGGAAAATGAACTAGTGAAAGATAAAATGATAAAGTGAAAGAAATGAACTTTCTGCAATTACTGAAGTTATTCTGATGTCTCTGTTTTGTACTTGAATGTCCCTATAACAGCCATTTTGCAAAGAGCTAGAAAAGGACATTCCTTCTCTCATACTAAGCATCTCTCAGACAAACAAATGTAATAAGTGATGTGAGTCAGCACTTCTTTCACTGTCCAAAATTTAAGAATGCGAGCTACTCAGTTTATTTTTGATTAGTCATATACCTCAATTGAGAGTGGCAAATGCACAATTTTAATCTAAATATTGAATGTTTCTGCTCTGTAAGTAGCAACTAGTGATACTGAATGTCAAATTTTGAATAATACAGATATAATTTTCTGGAGGGTAGGGCATCTGTGACTTTTTGCAAATGCTTTAATTTGTCCCATGCAAAGATTGTAGTTCAACAAATTACCTACACATGTGCATAGTTTAGTATGTGGATGCTCATTGATTTTAGCTTATAAAATTTTGATCTTTAAAGCCTTAACTTGTTTAATTGCATTACTGAATTAAGGCAAGAGTTGTTTAAAAAATGTCTTGACCTGAACTCTTTAGGATGCTATAACATTCAATTAAAATTTGTACTTGAATGTACGCTTCCTATAACATCAGTAATCACCCATTAATTTTTACTTTATTTACTGACAAACACGGGATAGAAATCTCTGTATCAGAAGTGGAACACACTGCTTTGCAATGATTTCACTCTCTACCACTAAGGAGGAAATGAAGTTCTGAGGCATTTTCCTGTGGCCAAGTTTTCCATCATCACTAGAACACAGGGCTGTCCCACATCCAGAATGCTAAAAGATGGAAGTACAGGCTAAAAAAGAGGAAGAAAGCATTCACAGACTGATGGGGGGGAAAAGACAGTTGTAGAAGTGGTATGTGACATGATTTTCCTAGGTTGTTTTTTTTTTTTTTTTTTTTTTGGCGTGTTTTTGTTTGTGGGTTTGGGTTTTTTAGGTAAAGAGTTCCCTTGACATAATTTTATTTATAATTGAAATTTTCTGTGCATAGGACTGGAGTAACTCTCTAGAGTCAAGTCTATAGCTATTCAGAGCTTATTTAAGTCAGGGGAGTTACAACAGAGCTTTGACACGTGGAGGTGGAGGTTTAGTTAGTCAGAAATGTGTCCTCTGATGGAAAGCAAAAGAAAACCAGCTTGAAAGGTACTGCACCCTTTAAGGGTCAGTATAATCCTGGCAGTATTTAAAATGGATTTCACTACTGGTAATGTGACTGAAGCTGGGTCTACACCAGATTCCTCGTTCAGTGAACAAAACTTAAGAGTCTGTGTCACTTTGAAGATAAAATAATCTCTCTCAGGACATGCTGTCAAAAGTCTGATGAAATGAAGTGCTGCAGCTTTGACTGGTTCTTTAGTTGTGCTTTGACTTCAGAGTCCTTTGGGTTATTCTTTATTAATCTAGAGAAATCTCACCTTCTGGCTATTTCACACTGTTTGAATTGCTAAACAAGTCTGGCTCCTTGATTTTTAATTCCAAAGGAGTCCTCTAGATCATATGAATGACCTCGGGCAATATTGCTAGTACCTGAAAACAATTCTCTGGATTTATTTACCAGCACTGTAGTCAATATTACACAGGCTTATTTCAGGAATTTCTTTGTATGCAGAAAAGTCACAGTAGCAGTACTTGACTTTGGAATTCCAACTGCAGTTCTGGGATTCTTCCACAGTTCTGGACTTAATATTCCATTCTCCATGCTCTTGATATTATACTAGCAACACTAGTTGAAGTTAATGACTGTTCCAAATTAAATATAGTAATTAGTTTTCTTTGATTATGAAGTCATTGCAGAGTCTCCACCTCCCCACATGGACCCTCTAAAACCCTACATACAGTTGAAAAGTCCTTCTGACAGAGAACAAAGGAGGAGGTGACTATTTTTATTAGTTTCTTACTCTCTGTGTAGCACAGAGGCCTTAGGTCACTTGCTATCCCAAAATACCAAACAAATAATAGTTTTGGTAATTGCTAATGATTTCTGGGGTCTGGAGAATCATTATGGGATTATTAAGGGAGTTTTGAATTTACTTCATATCACTGTGTTGATTGTAAGCTGCCACAGCCAAGTATGAAGACTTAGTCTCCATCCTAATGAATAGTTGGTTGGGCTTTTTCATTTACATTATTTCACTCATGCTTATTGAATGTTGGAGTTACTTAATGGCTTTGAAGCCAATGTATTTTGTCTAGATCTATTCATCCTAGAAGGTAGAGGTTTCGATTTCCTTCTTTTTATGCTACACAGTACAGAGTAAAAGCACACTGAGGAAGAATTCAAGAAGCTGACAGTATATATTCCCTTGAGAGTAATTGTTTCTTAGGTTGGAGGCATTTGGCTCAAGTTCCTTTATTTTAAAGTTTTTTTTTTCTTTAACATTTAAATTCTACTGAGTAATTGTACTCCAATAATAACTTCTCTGAAAATAGATGTTATTTCCCCTGACTTCATTAGCAGAGATTCCTGATGTAAAACTTTGTGGAGAATGAGAGATTTGCAACACAATAGATTATTCATTAGCTGTTCCTGTAGATAAATTTGGCACAAAACCATTTCAATCTACTGATTATATGTTTTGAGTAAAATGAGTTTAACATTTTTTGTAAAATCCTAGTTGATCTGAATATTTTTTATTCTTCTATAAAGTATTTCTGTGGAACTTATTCTTTAAAGGTAATATTTGCAAGATATGGAAAGAACCTTCCATTCCCTCCATCCCTGCTCTGTAGATTTGTTTCCCTAAAGCCACTGTCCCAACCTTGGATCCCCCAGGTCCTTGACATCACTCTGATGGGCTCTCAATCCACTGAGTTGTCCTTTTGATTTCTTAATACCTGCAAATTCTCAGAGTCAAGCTTTTCCTACTTCACTGGTACCTGTTGTCCTGCTGGTCCTGATGTCTCAAGTCCTCCTGATGAAGCCTGTTAAGTTTAGGGCAGCCAGCCTGATGGAGAGAAGTGGGGCAGAATTTCAGGCTCTTAGAAATCTGGAGCAAATCACTCAAATCAAACTGCAAATGCAAATTTTAGTCATGGTATAGAGGCAGACCTGACCTGCAGATGTAAATCCTTAGCTATTCTGGATATTTTGGGCCACGCAGACCTGACCTGCACATGTAAATCCTTAGTTATTATGGGTATTTTGGGCCATGCCATCATGGCACACAGTGCTAACCTGGGTCTGATAGTCTGTGCTGAGTCCCACAGCCTCACAGCCTTTACTGGTACTAAAGCTGACTGAAAGTTCATGTGTACATCTCTGTGGGCAAGGTAAGTAGAATAGATGTATCCTGAGGCTGGCAAGAGTTTTTTGTAAGGATCATCAGAAAATGGTGGGAAAATACTGTCAAAGGGAAGTTTCTGTTTTCTGTGACAAAGAGTCAATATTTTTCACTGAAAAATCTAATGAGAATGAAACCCTGTATTCTGGAAAAAGGTCTGCAGGACAAAAAAAAAATTCTAATAAACTTTCTGAATTTTATTCAGACATTAATTTCCTTCTCTTGCTTCTATTCCCACTCATTTCTTTCTCATTTTTCTTCCTGCCAGCTGCACCACTTATGACCCTCACATTCCCTTATCATATTCTTTCAGTTCATTTGTTACCTCCTCTGGCAGGATCAGACACATTTTATGTCATTGTATTTTTACATGTTATCTCCTGCCACAAAATAAACTCCCCTATTTGTGAAAGATTTACACAATCTCCTAGTTTCTCAGTCGTTTCTGAATCGTCACTTTCTGCTTAAGCTCTTCAGACCTACACCTCTGGCAATAAACCCTTTTTATTCCTTCATTTATTAGATTCTTATTGTCCCCTGGGTAATCCTGTTCTTTGTCTTTCCTTTGCATTGTAAATTCCTTTTGTATTGGTTCTCCAAGAATTTATAGTGCATCTGTTGCTCTGACTCTGTGCCTGGCTTTCTGTTAATGATATTGAGCTGCTTTATCTAAATCTATGGCAGTGAACAACTATATGACCTTCAGACATGCTTTGAAACTGGGGAGTAAACATTCTGGATGAGCAACAGTTTTCACTAGAATCATCAGAAGATTACATTATTTGTTGTGTAAGAGAAAAATGTGATTGTTGTGTTGAGCCACTGGTTCATGAATCTTGAACATGAATCTTGATCCAAAAAGTTAATTCCACTTTAATGTCGCATTTATGACCATCCCCCTGCTAAATCAAAGGCTGTTGGTATTGTTCTCCAGAGGAAATACTGCTCAAGTAGATTCATTTTTTTCTGAGTATGAAAGGCCACAAATATTTCCAGAATGCTAATGACATTTAACACTGTTTAGTTGTTGTGTTGCCTCATACACTGTGCTCCTATTTTTTCCTTTCATTCTTGCCTTTTTCTTTTTCAGAATGTAGCAAATAAAATTAAAATATTTTAAAGCTTGATTATTTGTCTTGTCAGAGGTGAACCAGAGCCTAGATGGAAGAGAACTGTCTCCTGATGGAATAATATTCTGTAACTCTGTAACTGAGGTGTTGGGACTAATTCTTTAAAATTGTGGCTAAAACAAACGTGACTCCCCTCTAAATTTCTTTTATAGTAACAATGTTTCATGAAGCATAGTGTGAGAAGGAAAAAAGAGAAGGAAGATATGTCTGGAGCTTGTTTTATTGGTTTAACGGCACTTTGGTACCCTAAAGATATGAATTTGAGAGCTCACATATTTCCACTATGGACTATTTACTGTAAGTCTACTACATACTATAATCACATATTTTCATTTACTAATATCAGATTTTATGCCTTCTGTTGCACACTCCTGATTTTTCAGAAGTTGGTAGGAAATGAAAAAAAGATATTTCACCAGATCTCAGAAATTATAATTATTATAAGTGTGACAACAGTATTTTGAGGCAAATTGTCTATTTCCAGAAGTGTGTAGACTATCCTTATACATTTTCATTAAAAATGCCAAATTTTTCATTTGAACTTTTGAATTTCTCTGAGTTTAATGCTATTTGAGATGACAAGAATACTGTCAACCTTAACCATCTCACTGAGGAGGTTTCAATATTCTGTTGAGTGTTTACATGAAGCTGTGGATACAGATGGGAGAATGGAGTCCCTGTTTGATGGGTGCAATCTCTTTTTATGCACAGCTTAATAGTGACCAGTGTGATTCTCCAGAGGACAACAATAGGCTTTGATTTTGCATTTGTACATCAGAGCTACCATTGGAAACTTATGTCCAAAAGGAGATTTTTTTTTTTGTCCAAAAGTAGATTTTTTTTCCTTGACCTTGTTATTGCTTCTAAAACACAAAAAATAAGTAATGGTTTACAAATCTATTATTCTAGACATGCCTATCCACAAAGTCTTCTTTGAATAATTTGTCAGCCTTGCTTGCTGTGTCTTAGTTGGTATGTCTGATTTTCAGTGCCAAAATGAATGGGTGTGATGATGTCCCTCACAAAGGCATGAGGAGTATTAAGTGTTTTGTGCTACTCGAGCAGCTCTTGCAGCTCTTGCTGATTCCTGTGTAAATAGTAAACAGGATTGTTCTCAGTGATTTATTTAACCATATGTGATTCACTTGATCCAGATGATTTTCTTTACTCTAAGAACTTCATACACTGAGAGCCATTTAGAGACCTTGGTTAAAGTCCTGTCTTCATGTGAGTCAGGTGGAGTTCTCTAAACAGTGTAGATATCAGGCTCTAATTGATTCCCTTGCAAGCCAGGTGCAAAGCTAATTTCTGTCTATACATTATGTATTGCAAAGAACTGCAGCAAGACTGTAGTGGCATGAATATAACTCAGTGCTGGGTAATGGAAAAGTATTGGTTAATGAGAAAGTATATGAAAAACACTCGGGTGGCCCAAGGAGGACAGAAGGGTACAGGTGAGGACATCCTCCTCCCTTGACATGGGTAAAGATTTCTCTTCATTTTGGTGCATGCAGCATGCCATGTGAAGTGCTCTTTTGACTCACAAGCAGCTGTAATGAAAATACACAGCAGTTTTAATTGCTCAACACTGCAAGTGATAATTTAAATATTGAGGTCTTCTGTACGAGTTTTTAAGGCTGCACTTCTCTCTGAGTGCTTTGGGTTTCAGCTGTGTGCAGTGTAGTAGACTAATTCTCTCTCAAGGAAAAATAGATTATTGGACTTCAATACTTTTAACTATAGGCAACTCTCCAAGAACTGTTATTGTGATGTTTATCTATGTAACACCCCAACCTTGATTTGAGATTTTAATCATTTTAATTGAAGGTTTTAGTTCAACCTAAACTTGCAAGTAAGAGTATCATCAGAAGTACAGATATTTCTTTGACATCACTGCTACTACTGAATTTGCCATGGGAAAAAAAAACTGCTATTGATGGAGTTTTTCTTGTCTATGTTGTTTTTAAACCCAAGGAAGTTGTAGTTTGTCAGTGTAAGGTGTTCTCTGTGAGTGGGCTGAGTGGCAATTCGAGCACTTTCTGTGTTTGCAAGGGCAAACTGTCTAGTTAAGTGATGCTACTTAGAGAGTGACTACAGATTCCACTAACACTGTGTTCATTTGGTGAGAGACTGGGAGTTTGTAATGTCTTTTCACAGCCTCAACTTGGCCTGAGTTTCTGTCAGTTTTCACATAGGTTAATTCTTCCCTGTTAGTCATTTCAGTTGTGCTATTTGTGAAAATAAGTCAACAGCCTGCTCTAGGATTATGGCCCTCGTGTCTTTCTCATTTCAGGCTGGTGGCCTAATAGTCCTGGGTGGCCACACTGCATT
The DNA here is from genome assembly GCF_022539315.1 of Serinus canaria. NCBI lineage: Eukaryota > Metazoa > Chordata > Aves > Passeriformes > Fringillidae > Serinus > Serinus canaria. Next base: position 11,026,447 of record NC_066314.1, read on the forward strand.
TTGCTTCTGCACAGCACATCTTTCATTGGTTTGAGTGGACATGCACCAATCCATCTGTGATGTTCTTTTGCATAGGCCTGTCTCTCTTGGGTCTGACCTAAATCTCCAGAGTCAGCTTATCTCTCTCAGTCCTGGTTCTTTGACCCCATCCTGTTGCACAGTCTAGTTGTCTGCTGACCCTGTTTGGTTATTTTCTATTCCTGCTCCATAGACAATGTCATTAGAAGATTTAAGAGAAGATATGTTGTCCAAATTGATTCTTTAAATCTTTAAATCTGTGACAAATCAGGAGTTATAGTGATAAGATTTTTAAAGCTAAGGTGGCCCATTTGATCATGTTATATGACATTCTCTGCCTCACAAACCAGTTGTATTTTTTACAGCTTCCCCTCTCTTAATCCTTGTTTAAAAAGTAGACTTTGAAATATTCCTTGTATGATTAGACATCTCTTGTTACTGCAATGTCCAGTGAGTCTTATTCCCAGGAATAGAAACTGAAAAGAATATTTTTAAAATTATTTTTCACATTTAATCCTTCTACACTTCTATGGTTTCTGGAGAGCTGAGATGAATCTTTTCAAGGTTGCCTGGACATGCTTTCAAAAAGATGTTTGGCTTTATGCACTGAGCTGAAGAAGAATCTCTCCATTTGTTCCATAGCCTGCTCTAGCTGTCTTTCCGGTAGGCATTGATGATAACAGGAAGACTTTTAATGTAACCAAATTCAACCCAACTCTAGGGTGCTCAGAATTATTTTGATTTTTCTGCCTTGTTAGCTGGGTATCTGGTAGTGTTTGAAACCCATATTCAAACTAGCTTGCTGTTGTTTGTACCTGCACCTGGTGTCCTCAGATTTAGAGGGGATTTTTTAACAGAAATTCCTACTGCATGTTACATCAATTCCCAATCCATATAAAATTTTCCTGTAAAATACTGCTGTCATAAAATCTCATTATATCCTCTCTACTTAGTTTCTACAGTGTATTGCAAATATATTTGCTATTTGCCTATTGCTTATTTATGAAACATATGCCCAGTGTTTGTCCAATACTCTGGAACACTTCACAGGAGGCAGCATATGGCACCTGTTCTTACTTAAAGAAAATGTTGCTGAATCAGAAACTGATTAAGGATTCCTTTGCCTCACACCCAAAATTCCACTGCCTGAGGGAAGAAAAAAAAATAAACTGAATAACTTTGACTGAAGGCACAGTTCTGTTGACAAATGTCTGCCTAGCTGCTACGTTGTGCTCATTCAAATCCTTCCTCAGAATTTCCCACCATGCTGCTGCACATTCATGGAGTTCAATAGCAGCCAGCAATCTGCTAGCTGCTGGTGAAGCTATCATAAATTTATCCTGCTGTACTCCTTTCCCAAGTATTGTGGTTTCCATGAATTATTTCCTCTCATACAGTTATTATGATTGTAAAATCATTGTTTTAAGCTTTTTTCCTATCCGAGTCTGTAGTACTTAGTATATATAGGTGCATACATAATTCAAGTAAATAACTTTTAATAAATTTCCAGCTTGCTGCAAGAGAACTTAATCTATATAGAGCTGTTGGTTTCATCTACAGGAAATATTTACCTATACACCCCCTCAGGCTATGCAGGAGATATTCTTTAGATAAGACAGCAGGCTCTGTCAAATAAACTTGAGATTATTCTCTACCTTGAGATGACAAACATTGTCTGCCTGAAGAATTCCCATGGATGTGTGGAAGTGGGACTTTCCCTCTCTCTAGTTTTATTTATGATCTTCTGCTAGTTTTATGGCCTCATTATCCCTTCTGTCCCAGTCAGAAATAGTCTGACCTTTGACTTTCAGTTAGCAGTAATTTGGAATTATTTTTATAAAATCATGTGTATGATTTTTCTTAAGATTCTTCAAAGGAATGTAAAATATTCTTAATATTAGTGTTTTACCAATAAGTTGGTAGAGAAATAGAGCTTTATTTAGAAAGAGGATTTTTTCTATGCAAAAAAAAAAATTATTTACCAGGTAATTGCCTGTGAGACTAGCATGGTGTTATACATGAGGAACGTTGAGCTCAGTGCAAGTTAATGTAAGTAAAGTCATTGCAACTTTTGTTCCTTTCTCTACTGGGCTAGCCATCACTGTTGAGAATGTAAGCAGGGATTTTAGAGGGTCTTTTGTTTTTATTGTGCATTCTTTTTTTATTTTTGAGCCATGTTTTAGCTTGCAATTTCTTTCTTATCTAAATCCTTTCCAAGCAATATTTTCCTTACCACAAGCCTAAATTATCTGCTGTTTGTCTGATCCCACAATACCCATTGGCTCCATCTGAATTTTCCATTGAGAGAAATTTTAAGGTGTTAAATATTAGGTCTAGAAAAATATTTTTCCTTTTTTGCTTGAATTGTTGTTGAATTAGATACAATGGGCAAAGCTGAGCAGGCAGCAGAGAAGAATCTGTTTACAAAGTCAAAGATTATGCTGTACAGAGATAAGGACAGAGAATCTGTATTAATCAACATGCCTGGAAGAGACCCTAAGTCTAAATGAGGAGCCAATTAAAGCAGGTTGTTCTCACATAAAGACTAAATGCCATATTATAACATTGATCCATACCTTAAACACTCATTGATTTTTACAAGGTGTTTCATCTGTAAAAGGGTGGTAAAAGACACAGATTTTAATGAAAATTCAGTTGAAGAGGATAAAT